>NW_011889147.1:148613-169806 GCF_000151845.1 Pteropus vampyrus
CCCCCGCCCCCGCCCGGGGCACAGAACACACTGGGTACATGGATTTGGTGGGACAGACAGAATATACAGCAAGATATGTGAGAGACCTTTGATGAGGAGAGTTATTAGTCCACTTTATGTCACATTTAATGAAACTATTTTCTAGTTGGTGGTTTGCCTTTTAATTTTTAATTATGATGTCTTACCACAAGGAATTTTTACATTTTTAAGTAATAAAAATGATCATGTTGTTTATAATTTCTTTCATTACTTCATGGAAATTCCTTTCTCTTCCAATAAAAACATATTTGCCTTTTTCTTTTCTTACTGCTGGGACATAGGCAGTTTAGTTTTCTACACTTAACTTTGTGAATCAGCTAGAATTTATTTTAGAGCATGCTATGAAATTACACTCTAATTTTTTTATACTGCAAACCTATAGACCAAGCACCAATTATTGAATTATCCAACTTTTCCCAGGCTAATTTGTGTTATCATTATCATATATTCTTTATATGATTAAGGATAAATCTCTAAGCTCTTCATTCTTTATAATGCATATATATGTGTGTAAAAATTAAGCAATTGACACATGTGTAATAAATGCACATATTTTAGAGTAATACATGCCCTTAGTCATAAGCAAGAGTCCCATTGACTTATTGCTTTTCTTTTTCTCAGAAGCAACTATTTCTCTTTATTTTTTCTGGGGATTAATATCTTTTCTAAATAATATACTTTTACATTTTCTTTATTAATACATTTTTAAGCATTCTCTGTGAACATTCTGCTATGACAAAATATGTTGCTCACTTATTCTACACATTGCCATTTCTTCATCCTTCATTGATATTTTTGTAACATTGAGTAACCTACTAAATACTTTATTTCTTGCTTCATGTACTCTGAGCTTTCATTTTTTAATTAAAATATTAACACCCTTGTGCTACCTTCCAGTTCTCCAACACACCACCTCCCAAAAACTATTGTCTCCAAATTTATTCTTCCATTGTCGAAGTGAATAATATTCACATTCTGTTCTGAAATCATAATTGTTGTTCATGTTTCCTAAAGCAGAAAATCAATGTTTATTCTATATAATCATATAAATATTTTCAATAGCAACATAGACATCACTGTAATATTTCCATTATTATACTTACGGCATTTTGAAGAGTTGTAATTGCCTTTATTTGTATATTTTACACTTTGCCTTTTAATAATCTGATTTTTTTTCTATCATATCCATCCAATCACATTTTCTACTGTGTCTCTCTTTATCCTGCATGTTTCCTCCACGGTCTTCCTTCCTCCTCCTTCTCTATCTGGAATGGCAGTCATCTAGGTCACAGCGACACACAGGTGTGATCTTAGAACTTCACTGGACTTGTGGTTTGGATCCACTATTTTATGGGTCCCATTTTTCCCTATTTCTTGGTGTTCTCTATCATTTTGCTATAGTGACTTCCTCAAACAATTCCCTTGAATGTAATGAGAAATAAGTTTTCTGAATTTTTACATGTCTTAACTTATTTTACCTTTATTGATTGATAGTTTGGGGATAAATACAATTCTAGACTGAAAAACGTTTTCCTTCAGAAATGCAAAAGCTAAGATCTAGCAAACAGTGTTCCATTCTGATACTTTTTAATACTTCCTGTTTAGAAAAGAAGTTGCAGCTCTCTGCCAGCATTAATTTAATTTTACATAAACACACTCTGAAGCTGAAGCAAATCTAACTGGTTTTCAATGTGAAAATAAAATATAAAAACTGTTCTCGGAGTTATTTCTAAACAGAACTCATCTCTAATCCTCATGTAACAGAAATGTATATGATCATCAGTATTTAATAAATATTTTTGTGTGGTAAATTTCAAAGCAAGGAACAACACAAAATGGAACCTCACATTATGCACAAAAATACCACATTTCTCTCCAGAACTTCTTGCCATCCTTGTCGTTGTGCAAGCAGCAAACTGCAGTGACCAGTTGGATTCTGTTTCCCTGATGTTGGTGATATGCTCCTGGGGAATTGTCTTCCAGACAAGCGAAGAGGTGTGACATCAGCGCATGGACAACCTTGAAGACATTGCTGCCCCGGCTTGTGATGCTTTTCCAGCATTCTTTCCATCAACATCAGTCTGAAGAAGTTTACATGGCTGATTGTATACTGAGGACTGTCCTTCTTGAACAGGATGTAGGAGTTCAGCACTATAATGTTTAGAAGGTGGCAAAAGAATTTCTTATACCAAACTTGTGCCTTTTATGCTCTATTGGATAAAAAGTAAGCATCTGATCAGCCAAGTCCATTGCTCCCATATTCTCGTTATAATTCACAATGACACATGGCTTCTTAGTTTCATTTCCACTTCTGTTGTCTATTTCAATTACGGTATCACTGTAGAGTGTGTTGACAGCATTGTCACCTCCTTCTTGTCACAGCATTTCAGTGCTATAAGTTCACCACAGAATCTGGCTACAATCTCTGTTGGCTAGTGTCTTTCACATCCACAATCCCCATCAGAGAACAGCAGTCTCAGGTTGATTCTTCTGCTTCAGGTACTGGATTTTTTAATACATTATATAAAATGTATATAATTGTGTTTGGCCCCAACTAATTGTAACAAGCACTGGTGTATGCACTGGTTATTCTCTTTATAACCTCACAGTTCTTGCCCTTCTCTGCTCTGCTCTGTGTCCTAATGAGCTGTGGACACACACACACACACACACACACACACACACACACACAAATATCCACTGCATCATTGAGGTTCCTAGGCCTCTGCTTTCTAGTTGGATCCAGTAGAAGATTAGTGGGGGAGGGAGAAGTAAGGGTGTGTGCTCTCTGACTTCCTCCCTGTCTAGCACTACGGCTCTGGCAGTGTCTGGTCCCATTATAACCAGCACTCCTGTCAGGCAACACTCTGCCACAGCTCTATGTGTCCAGCCTTCACTGATCTCTGGTGACTCATACCATTTCCCTTCTAGGGAGTGCTAATGACTTTATTTTCAGCTAACAATTTTAGTCTCTGCATATCTCCACATTCTTTGTGGGTTCCCTTACCCCTGCCTGTACCTAGGTAAGTAGTCCCTTTGTTCAGTTTCGTCAAAAGCCCAATGAATGTGTCTTCTATTTCCTGCAATCCTTATAAATCATCGACTAAAAGAGTGGATGAACCCAAGGTTATTGAAAATTGGCAAGGTATAGTGTTGGTTTGCAAACCGACAACCAGCCATGTACAAGTTCATGAGGAGAGACCAAAGAAAGGGACAGACCACTCTAGATTGTTAGGTGGCAGACTCAATAAGCAAGGGAACATACATACAAGGTTTGTCTTGGGCAACTGCAAGACAAGTAGATTTCTGCACCCACCCTCCAGAATCTTAAAATTTTATATCAAGAATTTAACTAGATTCAGTCATGTATACCTTTCAGATGGTGTTGACAATACATTGTTCTCTTAAGGCTGTGTCTTTGAAATTGGCTCCTACTATGGGAACAGTGGGCAGAGTGTACACTCCAAGGACAGGGGTGGAAGTGAGGAGGCTCTGATTGCCCAGGTGCAGTTTGAGGATCACCTGATGGTCACCTTGATGACCTTCTCCAGCATATATTAACTACAATCTCCTCTGAGGCGGCTTGGTGAGAACTTTTTCCTAATCAGAATGATCCTTATTATAGGTGACCTATCTCCCCAATCATATTGTCTTTAGGTGAACTCAGGAAGTGAGTCATTGAGCTCTGGCTATATCTGGATGACATAACTTGTTCTAATTCTCTGCACTAATTCTCTGTTCTAATTCTAATGCACTGGCAGCACTGGGAGTCAGAGGGGGCTTGCTGTTATAACTCAGATATTAGCTGGGCTTTTCTTACTCCTTGAGATCTAGAAAAGTCTCTGAAATTTAGCCATCATCAGACTTATAAGACTATAAATATTG
This sequence comes from Pteropus vampyrus, assembly GCF_000151845.1. NCBI lineage: Eukaryota > Metazoa > Chordata > Mammalia > Chiroptera > Pteropodidae > Pteropus > Pteropus vampyrus. The sequence continues at coordinate 152,538 of NW_011889147.1, forward strand.
AAAAGAAAACATCAAATTATCACTATTTGCTGATGATGCCTGTGAAGCCCAAGCAGATCAATTTAAAAAAGAACTTTTAGAAATGATTTTTTTGTAAGCTGGTTGGTTTCATAATAGTCATTAATCATATATTATTCTAGATTCTTCTCTCATCAATTTAAAAAGGAACTTTTAGAAATGTTTTTTTTGTAAGCTGGCTGGTTTCATAATAGTCATTAATCATGAATTATTCTAGATTCTTCTCTCTTCCTAATGTCCAATGACTTATCAAATACTAAGTTTTAGCAATTCTAGCTAACATTTCTTGAATCATTCCATCTGACTTCATTTTTCTTTTGAACTGTCCAGACTATCCAGGTTCCAGCAGCAATCAAGGCCTCTCTGCAATGGCAGTGACCTTGATGAGGCACTGGAGTTAACCAAGATGATCAGATAGGCTGTCCGGAGGTCCATAGCAAGATAAAGGCATCTAAGCTCCTTCTGGGCCAGCAGATGGCAGCAGACAAATGATCAAGTGAACTGATTCATGGACATTATGATGAAACAGGAAACACCAGATGTATGTGTGAATGCACATGTATGAGCATGTGTTTAACTTTAGACCCTTTTAGGAACACATATACTTTTCAAATGCCTATGACACACATAAATTGATCATATATTAGGCTACAAAGATCTCAATAAATTTCAAAAGATAGAAATCATAGTGTTTCCCCGAAACAAAACTAAAAATTGATAACGGAAAATAGAAAAACAAAGGTTCTAAGCACTTGGAAATAAATGCCTCTCTTATAAATGACTTGAGTTTTTAAAAATAACCTCTGTTTTCTGGCATAGTTAGAAATTTGTCATTGTCATCAATTGAAAATATTGCTTATCACTATTTGTCCAAAGTGGTAAATTGAAGAAAATTCGCATCCTTAACACTTTATTTTAAAATGAGAATGTTTTATAAAATGAAACACTCAATTAAAAGAGCTAGAAAAATACTAATAATAATATAGCAAAAGAAGTAGAATAAACTAATATATATAAAGATATGAAATAGATGAATTACAGAAAATAAATATACTTAATTTAAAGGGATAAAAAAATTCTTTGAAGTGACCTATAAATAATTGATACCTCCTGGGCAAGTTTGTCTAAGGGAAATTTTTAAATAAAGAAAAAGAAAAAAAAAAGGTATAGGAAGAGAGAGGAAAAAGCACAAATTTAGAATGAGGACAAAGATATATAACCAGAGAAAAAAATAATTTATTAGTTTTAATATGATGCTATGTACCATTTTGTAATAAATAATTTTTAAAATGTAAATCAAGGGGATTATTTTCCACACTGTTCCAGAGCAGTAATTTCCAATCTTTTTTATAACACAGCATATTTGAAAAATGATAATGTTTATGGCTAAATGGTTTAAAATTTTTTACTGTGCCAGGAGGCAATAGGCATTAAAACACCAGTCATCCAGCATATCTGTAACCCAGTTATGGTAGACTGGTCGGAAGCTGTATTCTAGAAGTTTTAGTCAACGCAGTATGCCAAGGTGAGGTTAAGGGAAGACAATGAGGAAAAAAATGCTAAAATGAGAAAACAAAATTATCAAAATTTTCACATTTTTTTGCAGATTAAATTGATGGAGAAAACATGAGGAACACCGAAAAATAAAACCATAAGTACAAGAGTTAGGAATGGTTCAGGGTAACTCAGAATCAATGAATAGAAACAGCAGGAAAAGGCATTAAAGGTAATTATCACAATGATTAAATATGGAATTACCAATGGTTAGCCATTCCCTTTTCCTCTGCCTATGCTGAACTATAGGCCACAATCTCATGTCCTGTGAGACTAAAGCAGTGAGTGTGGACACTCAGAATAGAGACTCAAGATAGTTTTCCAGGTGGGGTAGGAAAACCATGATGGATGGATTACGCCAACAATCCAAAAAATTTAAAAACCATTAACTCACTCCACATGGCAGCATGTTCTGTTCCTCCAAACAGTGAAAGGAAGCTCCTCAAAAACCACATCCATAGATAAATAAACAGAGATTTTCAATCTGAAGGTGAGATGACAAGAACCACCAAGCATTAGAGAAAAACCTATGCTTTGAAAAAGAGGAACCTAATTTCAAAAATAGAATAAATAATACCTAATAAAAGATCCTAAAACAAAAAGTTGTTAAAATTACTTCAGTCCATATAATCACACATTTTTACAAGACTGTGCTTCCATTAAACAAGAAACACTTTAAATTATGTTCATTGAAAAATACTTAAAAACTCATTAGATCAGAAAGTGAGTGCACTGAATAACAGGATGAATATAGTTGAAGAAATGATTGATGGAATAGAAAAGTGAACTGAGTTATTCTCCCCTAAAAGCAATACAGATTAAAAAGATTTGGAAAACATAAGAGAAAAATTGATACATTAAAGATATAACCAGAAATGCAACCCCTATTTAAGAGGAGTTCCAAAGGAGAAAATAAAGAAAATGGAAGAAAGGAAACCATCAAAGATGTCTTTAAGAAAATTTTACGTAGCTGAAGAAACACAAAGTCTTCTCTGAGAGATAAAAAGTCCCACTGAGTGATAAACATGATAAAAGAAATAGAGGCCCAAATCCAGATCTCATAGTAAAGTATAGACCACCAAGAATAAAGGGTAATGCTACAGATGTTTCTTGAGAAAAAATAGTTTGACTCAAAGATATAAAAAAATTAATCCAACATTTCAGCAACACATTTTTTCTAGAATAGAATTGAATAATATGCTCAAAAATCTGAAGTTGATTTTGAACATAAAATCCTACATTCAAACTAGCTGTATAGTAAATGGAGGTACAAAACAAAGCATTTTCAAACATAAAGATCTCAGAAATGTATTGCTCTCAGAACCTTCCTGAAAGAACTGCTCAAGGATCTACTTCAGCAAAACAAAAAATGGAATTTCAGTTAAAGGGAGATCTCTCTCTCTCTCTCTCTCTCTCTCTCTCTCACACACACACACACACACACACACACACACACACACACACACACACACACACTGATGAAGAAACAAGCAAATCATATAATTAACCCCAAATGTTATGGCCACATTCTACAAAAATATGATTTTGGAAAGAAATCTCAAACAATCTCAACCTGAGAAATAATGCAGGATGAAGGGCTGGGTAAGGGGAGGGTGGAAATAAGAGTGTACTACAGTTTTAGTATTATTGAAGGAAAGGACATGATAGATAGAGACATTGATTAATTATATATGTCCATCTAAAGTATAAGTTAAAAATTTAAAGACATTAGCTCATCCAAAAATTTAATTCATCAATTTACATTGGAATGTAAATTGGTACAGCCATTTTGGAATATAGTTTAGCATTATCTAGAAAAATTGAAAATATGCATAATCTAACTGTACTGTTTCAACAGCCACCTTATTTTGTTTCCATGTTAATTTTCTTGTACTTTTTCTTAATTCTGGAGATAATTGTTAAAGATAGATAATATTCCCCCTAGAAGTAATGCTTCATTTCATGAAAGAGTATTTCAAAAGTTATCTTCAGCTTTCAATCCCTTTTACCAATCCATTACTCACAGTCATGCCATTTTTATCCTAATACCTCCCCAATATGTCTGTTCTCCCTGTCCTCTCTGCTACCGCCCCAATCTAGCCCATCACACCCCTCACTTAGACAACCTCAGTAGTCAGCTAATCAGAATCTCTGCATCTCCACTGGCTTTCTTCTAATCCATTACAACACCACAGCTTCTCAAAGATCTTTTCAAAATGCAAATCTCTTCATGTCTGCTCATGACTTAAAATTTTTCAATATCATTAGGAGTATACAGAACTTCATTTGTAATTGAAGTCATATTACTCAAAAGCATTATTCAGTTATCATGCTTTATTTAACTTGGTACTGGTTACCATGAATATTCTTTACATTCTTGTCTATACTTCATATGTGAACTATTTCTCACATAAGAAAAACAGCCAAAAGTTTTTAAAACAACAAAAACTCAAAATAAAATATAGCAATAGGGCTTTTTCAATAGCTTTCTTAATGCAGCATGAAGATCTACATGTCTGTCCCTGATACTTCTCCGGTCCTGTATCACATACTGAATTTCTTTGAGTTCTTTGACTAGGGTTTGCTTCTTGCTGCCACCAAACTTTTGCTGTGTCTGCCCATGATACTCCACCTACCCTCCACAAACTCCATGGTTAATTCCCTCTCAAACTTCAAATTTTAATGCAAATATCACTTTCTTGGAACTGCCTTTCCTGAGCTCTCCAGCCTAAGTCAAGTTCATGTGTGTGTGTGTGTATAGACTATATAATAAATATAAATACAATATATCTAAAATATAAATAAGATAAATATATAATTATATAATTGGTTTGCATTATGTATTCCTTCAAACTTATGTCTTGACTTGTAATGATATGCTGTTTTGTGTGATTATTTGATGTATGTCTTTTGCTGTTTACTGGGAGCCCCATGTGAGCAGGAATAATGTTTGTTTCTGCTTCTTATTTTAAAGTCTTGCATGGAGTGACCCCTCAGGAAACATTAGTTGCCTGAAGTAAATGGGACATGATGAGTATAGGCTAGTAGGTTATGGTCAAAAACTTGGAATTTGGAGTTAAAGGAAAAGATGTCATATTTCCATTTCTGCCACGTAGCCGTGGACAGTATATGTCAGCTCGCCACAGCTGGCTGTCCTCCTGGGTAAAACAAAGGTCATAGTAGTGCCCATACTACAGGATTATTAAGAGTATTAAATTAACTAAGAGGACAGCTCATAGCAGGCACTCAGAAGTATTGTTATATTTCTATGCTGCTTTATTTATCTTCTATTGTTACAAAATTTTCATATTGAAATGTTTTATCTGCTCATTTTCTTTTGGATGTAATTCGATCTCGTTAATGGTACTGAAACTGTTTTACATTTCAGGCTGTCTATAGAGCATTTGAATGATACTCAGGAAAAGGAGATGACAGCACCGCATTCTGTCAGACCTGCCATTCTTTTTTAAGGGGCCAGGCTTAGCCTGGTGCACAACTGGGGTCCACAGGGTGCAGTCCAGAGCAGGGAATCCTGTGAAGTGACAGGATATATCATTTAGGTGGAGGCCTCTGTGCTGTGCCCTTAATTCTTTCTTTTTACTTCTATTGAGTTCTCAGCATTTTTTTTTTTAAGGGAAAATATAGCTGTGGTTTACTTATAGATTTGTTTTGTTTTGTTTTGTTTTTACCTTAGATTCATGTGCTTGTATTAGACGTGTCTTGTTGCCTCAAAGTGTTAGCTAGGGAAAACTCCATTGCCTTTTACTCAGAATTGAGACCGAGTTGTCAGAAATTCAAGTTGTCAGAAATTCATGATTGACTAAGATTATCTGAAGTTTGGCCAACTTCTCCAAGTTTGACAAGACTTTGGTACTCTGAAGTCTGTGGTGGCAAAAGGAGGTCAGTAAAGAACATCTGTATTTAAAGTAGACTTTAATCACATCTCACACCCTTACTCTAGACCAGTGTTCAACCCCAGGGAGAAGCTTAAAAGTGTGGCTTCATTAGAAATGCAGGAGTCATTTTAACCTAATTGCTCCCTCATCACAGTGTAAAACTGACACCTAAATCTTTAAGAATAAACTCATAGTCCCTGATTCCTGACACTATTCTCCCAGAGGACCTGCATGCTATTACTAATTTCAGTAAATGTTTTCATGATTTGGCTGTGGAGTTAACGTTTGTTTAACAAGTTCCAGAGGAACCAATTTCCTGCTTGAGGAAACTTCCTTACCAAGTTCCCTAATTATTCCCAGACTGTCATCGCCCTGTGGAATCCAGCCAGCCAAGGGAGGCTGTTAATAGGCCACAGGTGGTGGCTACAGTTTAGTTACCAAGGAAACAGATCAATTGTACAGAGAGGCAAGTGTGACACCAGAAAACCAGGTACCTGTAAACACATGTACTTCTGCTGACTCCTATTTTCTTTTAGGAGGAGGGGGCTGCCAAGAAAATCAGGACATACATCCTCTTAAAATCATTAAAAAGTTGGTACAGTTGAATTCTCTAAACCACCATCCTCAAACTTTTTCAACTCAGAGTCACTTTACATTCTGACAATTTGTAGAGAACCTCAAAGAGCTTTTGTTATACAGATTATAGTAATTGATATTTACTATATTAGAAATTAAAGCAGGCATTTTAAAAATATTAACTCACTCTTAAAATAACAATAAACTATTACATGTCAACAGAATTAACATTTTGATGGAAAATCATTGTATTTTCAAAAAATTTTTAGAAAAGTGGTACTGTTTTACATTTTGGCAAATCTCTTTAACGTTTGACTTAATAGAACACAGCTGAATTCTCATATCTGTTTATGCATTCAATCCATTGTCATCAATGCATCACGTAACTTTTAGAAAATGCTACATTTCTGAGAGAATGAGGGATAAAAGGCAAATAATATCTTAATACTATTACGAAAATAATTTTGACCTCACAGAACCCCTGAAAGGGTCTAAGAGTCTCCCAGGGGTCTTGAAACCAACTTTGAGAACCATTGCTCTAAACAAAACTGCAATAAACGATGGTCATTGAATATCTTTATTTTTGAATGAAACATAAAGTAAAGCAATAGACCAAGAAAAAAGTTTGTAGTTATTAAGATGAAAGTGTCTATGTTCTACTCTTGATATTTCCACTGCTTTAGGCCATCTCAACCTGTAAGGAGTTCTGGCCTCCCGCTGGGACATCCTTAAATTGACATCTGGGATGGTCTGCCCCTGTTTCTGGATAATAATTTTGAAAAGAGAAATAGCCCATCTAGAAGCCCTAACACCAAAAACAGGTTGGCTGTAATTTTATTTTGAAACAGCGACCTGATATTCTATATATTGCCAAATATCACAAGGCCGCAGAGTTTATTAGCAAAGGCTACAAGGTTGGGGGGCGGGGGAAGCACATAATATTTGGAAAGAGTAATAACAAAGATTGAATTTTCATGTGCAGTGAACGCCTACTCTCCTTTTAAAGCCTGCCTAAGAAGTCAAAGGATAGGAGAAATGTGAACTTTTGAAAAAGATTTGCCTTTTTTCACTTCTGCAAAGCAACTGTATCATATGCCCAAATCACTCATGTTAATGAGATTCTTTCAATCCCAGAAGAGCTGCACAGGGACACATGATGATCTCAGGTGGTGTGTCCCTCTTGCAAAAACAGCTGGCATTGATGAACATTTCTGCCTATGATCTCTGCTTATGACCAATTCCAGGCAGACAGTTCTACCCAATGTGCCCACCTCTAGGAAAGGTGTTCCAGCTTGGGATGTGCATTGCAGACAGCAGCTCAGTGCACGGCCACCAGAACAATGCCTAGGGCACATAAACCTGACTTCTGTCACGTGAGAGACAACAGAGCAGGCCTACTGGCCAAAAGCATGAATTCTGAAGTCCAAGAAACCTGTGTGCTGATCCCAACCAGCCACAAAATAATCTAGACTTAGACAAATTATTTAATATCTCTCCGCTCTTCTATTAAGTGGTATTGTTGTGAAGAATAAAATGAGCTCACCCATGCAGGGGGCTTAGCCAGGTATATAGTAAGTGTCCAATACATACCAGCTATTTAAAAATGCAAATTTGATTTTGTTTCTCCCCTGTGTACCATCCTTCAGTGATTCCCCCATACCTTTCAAAATTGAGTCCAAACTCCTTTGTTTAGCTCATAAAGTCATTCACAGTCTGATTTTCTGTCGCTCCCCAAGTATTCTATGCAGCTGTCACACAATGCTACTTGAGATCTTAAAATTTCATCATGGTTTTTAGACACTAGCTTTTCTCTAGATATAGAGTCCTCTTTCTTGTTTTTACCATATAACTAATTCTTACTAGACTTACTATGGACACTATGACTACAGTCTCCTCCTCCGGGAAGTCTTCTCTGACTCCTACTCTTGAGACACTTAACCAGTGAAGTCTCAAAGCACAACTGTTAACTACAACTATAACATTCACCACACAGTGGTGATATCTTACCACAGTATATCTGCTTCATTATCTGATGGTAAGCTCCTAGAAATGAGTAACTTTTCCTGATTTTTGTGCCAAACACCTAGCATAGCAACTGGCACATGATAGGTACCCAATTTATGAAGGATACTCAAATGAAGTGACATAATCTATTATTGTGAATGTATAATGTACGAGTAATGGGGTGGTGATTGTGCTGATGGTGGTGATTTGATGATGGTGGTGGTGGTCATGGTAGTCGTGGCAAAAGAGCAAGGTTGGGAAAGGAGATGGGGAAAAGGGAAGAGCGGAGGATACACCTCAGTCCTTCTGGTCCTAAGCCTAACAAAAAGATATACCTACACCTTTTAAGGATATGGAACTTGCCACTTCATTTGCTATCTTCCCAGAGCTCATGTTATGGATTCTGTTACTTCACGTGAGTTCATCAGAAATGATATTGGTGAACCCCACGAACAAGTTTAGCTTCCTGGAGTTTCAGTGATGAGATTGTAGCAATTATGTGCTTCAGCCGCTAGATGGCAGTGAGAATTTAGTCCGTCTTTTTGCATAATTAACCAGATCCCTTCTGGAACCTTAATTCTTTTTGTGCCTGCAGCCCATTCCTCTGTCCCAGGTACCCTGTCCAATTCCTCTGTCCCAGATACCCTGGCCCCTAGCCTCCTGTACGAGCTCCTTGGTTCCTGGGATGCCTGTAACTTCCATTCTTTGCTACTCATGTAGCACTTTATCTATTTGTGTCTATCTCTTCATCAGATAGAAACATATCAGCACAAGGCCTGAACCACACGGATTCAATATCTTCTTTTGGATTCTTTCCATGGAACTTCAAACCTCTACAGTCCCTCCATCTTAATAAGACAATCTTTGGATCATGCATCCTTCTTTAGCTATTGCTCTGCACTCTGTTCCCTTATTCAAATCTCCTTTCTGAGCCTGACCTGTGTATCCCAGCTGTCTACTTGACTGAACAGGCATCTTAAACTTTACTCGTCCCAAACTGGATTTAACCCAAAAAGTCTTCCCTTTCAGTGTTCTACATCTCAGCAAATGAAATCCCCATCCACTCTTTACTCCAACCAGAAATATGGCTTCACCCTTGATACTTCTCTCTCTTCTACCCCTCCCACATACAATTCATTACCAAGTCCTGTCAATTTGGTTTCTTAAATATGGATAGAATCATTCATGCTTCTCCATGTCCAATGTCACCATCCTAATCCAAGCCACATCACTCTTACCTAGGCTGTAGCAATTGCCTCTCCCTTCCCTGTTTCTACTCTTGAACTCCTCTCATCAATTATCTACTCAGCAGTCAGAAGGACATTTTAAAAGTGCAAATATGCCCATGACACTGCTTTGCTTTACACCTCACTGGCCACCTATCGCTTGTAGGTAAAGTTCAGAGTTCTTATTGTACCTACAAGATTTTGTGTGGTCTGGCTTCTACCTACCTCTTCATCTCATTCCTCCCTCTTTCTCTCCAGTATTCTTCCTTTCCTACAATGACATCGAGTTCCTTCACATTCAGACCTTCAAACACTCCATTCCTTCCTCCTGGTCCACTCCACCCTCCACAGTTAGGCCTGGCTAACTTCTATCAGCCTTTAAGGCTCAGTTTCAATGTCCCTTTCCCAGAGAGGTCTTCCCTCTCCTGGCAGTGCCATTTCTCTCCTTTCCACCCCCTCCAGGTTAAATAAGGTCTTTCTATTATAAACCAAGGTATCTTGTGCTTTCTCTTCATAATAGTTAATACAATTATAATTGTAATAATATTTTCATTATGTGTTTAATAGTTGTTGCTCTTATTAGACTATCTTGCTTATCTTAGATTATCTTAGCACCTGGCATATTAATAATTCTCTCTGTCCTTAGACTATCTTATTGTTCCCAGATTATCTATGTATTAGTTTGCTAGGACTGTTATAACAAAGTAGCACATACTCAGTAACTTAAACAACACTACCTTGTTAAACATGTGGGTAATCTTGACAGGTCTGGAGGATAGATACCCAAAATAAAGTTTTCAGCAGGGTTGGCTCCTTCTGAGGGCTGCGAAGGAAGGGTCTGTTCCAAGCATCTCTCCTTGGCTTATAGATGACCATCTTTTCCTTATGTCTCTTCACGTTGTCTTCTCTCTCTACATATATCTTTATCCAAATTTCCACTTTTTATAAGGACACCAGTCATATTGGATGAGGGCTCACTCTAATGATCTCACTATTTAACTTGATAATCTCTGTAATGACCCTGTCTCCACATAAGGTCACATTCCAAGGTACTGGGGGTTAGGACTTCAAATACGAATTGAGAAGGAACACAATTCAACCCATAGCTAACCTATTTAATAATTGTAGAAATATACAAGACATTCATGTACATCAGACTCTAAGATATTAAACAGTCCTAATTAATGATGGCACAGACTTAAGAAACAATCTTGCTATTCCCTTAGGATTCTGACATCATAGGACAGCCTCTGGCACTGTAGCTCATCCAGGACTTCAGGAAACTGGGCTCTCGCTTATCTCTAGAACCTCATAGCTGTTCTGGTTCACAGCTGCATTAGCCTTGATTGATGTGTGTGTGTGTGTGTGTGTACTACAGCCTATCCCTATTATGCAGGACAGGGCAAATTATTTCACGTTGAGAGGGAGACCAAGCCCTGCATGGAGAAAAGAAGAGGGTCCTTTAGCAGAGAGTGTAGAAAGAATTCAACACATACGCCAAAGTTAGAGTCAAAAGGAAAGTTTATTAGAAAAGGAATAACACTCCACAGACAGAGTGTGGTCTCCTCTCAGAGGCAGAGAGTGAGAGGGACCCTGAGTGTTCAGGGAATTCAGCTTATATATCATTCTTTAGTTCCCATCTCCTTTGACATGGACATACAGTGAGGAAAGGGAGGAGGAAGAGTATGTAGTGTGAAAGCCCTGATGGCAGCTCCCAGCCTTTAATCCATAGGTCCCCCAAGGTATTAGCCATAGGGAATGAATGATTTTGTGTAGGGCAGCCACTTAAAGACTGTCCTTCCTGTTTCTCCTTCCACAGGTGTGGGGAAATAGGTTGTTAGCAATCCCAGTAGAATCTTCCTTTGTCCTGAAGGTGTCCTCATGGCCTGGCTGCAGGACTGATCAGATCTGAATGTAGTATGATTAACATTTTCATTCTCTTGCCTCTTCCCTACATTACCTAGAATTCCATTTGGTCCTGTTCTTCATTGTTTTCATTTATTTGCTTGGCAAAGATACTGAACATTTTCCATAATACCATTCACTGACTGAGGGCACAGCAGTATAATATTTCTCTGACTTTCTCATTAGCATATGGAGTCCCTCTGAAAGTCGTAAGAAGGTCAGCTTTACAGAACCTGCCATAATTTTGCTGGCTACTGTGATCAATGAAATGGCAGCTTAGAGTGGTCGTTTTCCTTTCCTTCCTCAAGAGCTAGACACTTGCTTGTGGAAATGCTATGGGTGAAACCTTGTACTACCTCATTAAACATATGGTTAATCTTGACATTTTATACACTGAAAAACCAATCCTGTTTATACCTCAAGGAAATGCAAGAGCCATCCTTGTAAGTAAGAGAGGGGATTTCCCCAGGAGAGTCCTTGGAAATCAGCCAGCATGCCACAGCCACAGCTTGGATGGAATACTAACTAAAATGACATCTTTGTCTCAGCAGGCTGCTCTTGTGCCTGGTAGACTGGGCTGCCACAACCAATAGAGGAAAAAGAAATTAGCACATCAGCAGTGTCTCTTTAAGATCCTCAGCCTCCATAGGAATTATATCTCTTTATCCCTCTGTGTCAGCACAGTCCCAGTTATTATCTCCAAGATCCTAGAAACTAGGCAAAGGAAAAGACAAGACTGTGACCTGTTGGCAGGGAGCAAACTGAGGGACCTCAGAAACCCTAAAGGCTTCTTACATTAAGAAGCCAGCAGCATTTGACCCCAGGCTTCATGCGTCACAAGCTGTATGAATTTGCTAGGGCTGTGTACACCGCCTTCCTAAAGCTCTCTTTATGCCACTTCCCTTTTACAAGAGACCGACATTAGTATGGTGATGACTTTTTTCATAAAAGTGAAATTCCTCTTCAGATTTCTTTTGATTAGCTAAAACAGGTACTAATATAGGTCTTTTGTAAAAGCCAAGTGGCATAAAGCGAACTTTCAAAAAACCGGTACCTGTTTGTGCTAACCAAAAGAAATCTGAAGAAGATTTTTCGCTTTTATGAGAAAAGGCAGAAGCAAAAATAGCTTTCAGCACTTGTTTATAACAAGCGTCTGAAGAGAACGCATACCCCACACCCCGAGCGGCAAGAGTGGTGCCGCCGCCAGGAGCATTTCCTGGGAGGTGCACTCAGCATCTCAGCATCAGGCTGCCATAGTTTTGAACTGTGTCTGTGAGCATCTGTGCTCTAACCCGATTTAGTTTGCACATCTATTAGCAAGATGTGTTCTAAGGGATCAGAAAAGCCTAAGAGAGCTCGTAATGGTGTTACACTTAGGGTAAAACTGGACATAATTAAGCATTGTGAGGATGGTGAACAAAATAAAGATATTGTGGTTGTATTGAATTTTGGGGTCTGGAAATGCTCAAATATTTTTCCATATGTATTAATGGTAATTGTGTCTTTATCACTTTGGCATACAAAAGGTTTCATAGGAACACTCTACTTTTGGATAGTGGAGGACACCTGTATTATTGAAAGCCCTCAGTTTTCCACCTGTAATTATTCTTTACTCTCACACTACTACCACATTCACAACATTTCTCTTCTGACACTTCTGGTCACCAAATGTACTGGGGGTTTTCCCCACACCAAGCAATTTTCTACATCACCAGCTGGGTGTCCTATAATGTAACTCAATTCTTACACTATCTACTTGGAGAGAGCATTAGATTCCACAGGTTAAGGACTCAGTCTCACAAGACTGCTCCCACTTCACTTCAGATGCTAGTCGCAAGAAGTAGGTCTTCAGGTTACCCACAGCTTCTGTCCAACATGGCCGCAAATTAGCAGTTCCTGTGACCCCCTTCTGAGGTTCAATTAACTTTCTAGAATGGCTCACAGAACTCAGAGAAATACTCAGTTCATTGAAAGATACACTAAAAGATACAAATGAAGAAATATATCGGGTGAGGTCTGGGAGGGTCCAGAATGCAGGAGCTTCTGTCCCTGGTACATGGATATGTTCACCAACCTAGAAGCTCTCCAAACGCCATACTCCTGAAATTTTTAAGAAGGCCTCATCATGTGGGCATGATTGACTGAATGGATTAACTCCATTTTCAGTCCTTTTCCCTTCTCAAGAGAATGGGAGAGGAGACTGAAAAATCCAAGGTTCTAATTATGGCTTGTTCTTTCTGATGACCAGCACTCATCCAGGAACCATTCAGGAGCCCACCCAGAGTAGCCTCATTAAAACAAAAGACACTCTTATCACCCAGAAAATTACAAAGATTGCAGTAGCCCTATTTCAGGAATCAAGATCAAAGACCAAACAGTAGAACAAAAAATGTTATTTGCGCTCTTATCCCTTAGGCATGGGAGAGGGCTCCAGGGTGGTTAGAAGGCTGCCTAGTGTTTGGTTGCAGGGAGAGGGTCAGGCACAAGGCCAGCACCGGGGGGTTGCAGAGGGGCCTCTCAAAAGCCTCTGGGCTCCAAAGGCTCCTAGTCAAGCTTGAGGGTGAGCCTTTCGAAGACATACTGGCCCAGCCCAGCCTGGGGACCAGCCAGCCTGCGGAGGTTAGTCAGGTGGTTGCCTATCTTCTTGATGAGTTTCACCTCCTCATCTAGGAAGTGGCACTCAGGGAAGTCACAGAGATGGAGCCTGCATGGGCGGAACCCAGGGCACGCAGGTCCAAAAGGGCCTGGTTCAGGTTCTTCTCCATGACCATGGCGGCTTCCATGGCATCCTGAGTTTTATCCCCACTCATCTTAGGAAGGCTTCTGCAAGTCCTGGAAGAGGGTGCAGCCACCATGCTGGTTTTGCATCTTCAAGAGATGCTCTGCGCCCTCTCATTTCTCCTCAGCCAGTTCGCAGAAATGGCCTACACCTTCCAGAGCCACATCATAGAAGTTGAAATAGAAACCCAGAGAGAGGTATAGGTGTAGGAGGCCCACAGATGCAGGTCGACCAAGCGGTTGATGGGGTCCTCCACCTCGGTGGAATAATTCTGACAGATTTGAGAACTCATGGCTGTTCAGCAATAAGGAATTAAGCTCAAAACATGGTGTTAGCTGGTCTCAGGGGCCAAGGACAGCTGAGAAAGTTCCAAAGGTTGTAACTGAAAGAGGTTGGTAGGTGGTCAGAGGCTGGAAGAAGGGGCATTCCTGGGTCTCTCTTCTGTCCAAACACTGTTGAAGCAAAAGACAGATCTGGAGGACCACAGATTCACTGCCTAAATGTACATAATTTTAATTGTCAATTATATCTCAGGAAAACTGGGGAAAAACAAAATATATTAAGGTATTGAAAAAAGAAAAATTGGTTTATACAATCAATGAATGAACAAATGAACTAAATAATTATTAAAAGGAAACTGAATTTAGCTTCTTTTGTTTGCTTGTTTGTTTTAGATAAGCCTTGCTTTATTGGTTCTTTTAAGAGCTATGAGAAGGAAATATCAGGATATCAGGAGATGGGACTCAATCAGACTCTTTTGCTGATGCTTCTTTGATGTCTAACTGAAAACAGTGTTATACAACATTCAGATATTACCGGTAAACTTTCAGCAATCTGCTGATGAAATTTTTTAAAGTAATTTGGTAATATTTGTGAAAGTTTGCAAACTCACAGTTTCTTTAACCCATCAAACTCACATTGGAGAACCTACTCTGCAAAAATTAAAGCACTAATATTTGTAAATGTATAAAAGTAGGGTTTTTATTTAGCATTCTCTAAAGGGACCAAAAACTAACAAACACACCTGTATGATCACCACTAAACAATTTTTTGAAGAAACTATTATACCCATATTAAGGAATATAATGCATCTATGAAAAAAAGAATAAAAACGTGTATAGAGAGGAAGTAGGAAGATGGCAGGGTTCGTCTCCTCCCGGCACCGCATTGAAATTACAACCAAATTATAAAATAATCAACGTGGAGAATCACCTGAAGTCCAGCTGATCATAACAACTACATCTGATAACATAAAGGAGCCACATCGAAGCTGGTAGGAGGGACAAAGTCCTGAATCAGGCTAGACCCGCATCTGCGGATGTTGGAGGATCACCGGGAGAGAGAGTGAGGCTGCAGAGGCTCTCCTGAAGGAGAGCAGGGTCCTAGTCTCATCTCCAGCACAGGATCCCAGCCCAGGGAAGAGGAGATTCCAATAACTCTGACTGTAGAAATTAGCGGGGATTCCAGCTGTCTGGGTAAGACGGAAGGTGACTGAGCCCCTAGATGTCCCTTTGAAAGACCCACGCAAAGGCTTTCTGACCCTGTGGACACTCACCCAGGACACCGGTGGTGGGTCTGAGGCTCGTGCAGGATTCGTTCTGAAAAAGTCTCCATTACCTGAATCAAAACAAGAGCCGGAAAGGCAGCCACCATTGTACCTTAGTCCGGCCCCATGGGGTGACCTACAGACCACCCAGCTTGATTGTGCAGACCCCTCCCACAGAGCCATTAGGAAGCGCTGGTCTGAGGGGATCAGCCCACTCCGCCTAACGCCTAATCTACAGACTGCCTGAAGCAGTTGTTCCTGGGTGGCTGCCAAGCCCTGATCTGAGTGATTCACAGCAGGGCGGCTATTGTGAGCAGCATTAAGCTATATTTACATTCTCAGTGGGCGACCAGTGCTGTGAGCTGCATTTCATCGGAAGGGTTAGGCAGCTCACTGCTGCCAACACAAACTTGGGTGGATATTGGGAACCTGTGGGCCAGTCTCAGACAGTAGCTGGTCTTGCTGTGATCTGGGTCGTCTGTGGGAACTCACAACAGTTACCAAATTTGCAGTAAGACTGAGGCTATGTTGATCTGACTGCCATTGTCTCTCTGAGACTCCCCCTACCCTACCCACAAATTGCCCCAGGTGGCCCATTGACAGTGAACTGACATAGCCCTGCCCTTCCCCTCCCCTGATCACCTAACCCACACAGGCAACAAACTTTGGCTGGCACAGGGTGGTCACTGCACGGAAATCAACAGTAGGCAGACCTTTACTGTCTGTAAGAGGGGCAATATTGTGTCCGGGGAGCACAGGGGTCTGTGGGAACACTACAGTGGGAACACACAGGCACAGAAGTTGCAACAAAACTGAGGCTGTATTGGTCGAATGGACCTTGTCACCTTGAGATCCCACTTTTCCCAAGCTACAAAGTGCCTCCAGCCCATTGACAAGCAGCCTCTTGTGCCCTTCTTGGCTCTGGGGTTGAGCAGTTTGTGCAGGCGACAGACCTGGGCTAGTGCACTGAGCGCATTTTGAAGAAAACAGTTGTGGACAGACCACTGCTGCCTCTAAGAGCTACAATATATCTTAAGAGTCTGTATTGGCCCGACGGCCCTTAAATCCCTGAGTTCCTGCCCCATATAGTACACAAAGTGCCTGCTGCACATTGATGATAGGCAGCTGCCCCTGCTCTGGGGTAGCATATTTAGGCCCAGGGTGGGCAGCAGTTGACCTTGCTACAAGTGGAAACTTGTACAGCAAGCCACAGAGACAGCGTAGGCACATAAACTGACACTACAGTGGCAGGGGGAAATTTACTCACTAGACCCAGGAGACTCCCAAGGTCCCTGCACCACTCAACACACATATCACCCAGAGGTTCATCCAGTTTCAGAGACTTACAGGCAGCTGATAGGCAATATCAGGACTTGAGGAGCACTGGTCCTTCTGCTAAGCTGCCATACATCAGGGACGTGGGATAACTGACCGCTGCCTACAGCGTTGTCTCTTCCACTTACCTATAGATCCAGCATAGGCAACAAGTATCAGCGGATCACTTAGTAGTTTTCACCAGGTAGCCCTGAGCAATCAAAAGCAGCAGCTGACCTTGGCCTATGGGGGAGCCCCTCCCAAGGGGCCATAAACTCAACGCATCTGGAAGCTGGCACCAGACCACAATAGAACAACTCCTGACTGGTTCCAGTAGTGATACACACAAAGGGTGGTTGCAACAAGTACACAAGACTGCTCGGGCAAATCCCACTTAGTGGGTCAGCCCCCACACAACAACTCTTATCCTGAGAGTGCAGCCAATTCACAC
>NW_011889147.1:169856-170188 GCF_000151845.1 Pteropus vampyrus
AAACCTTTACCTTGCCGGTTCCACTTCTGTTCCTCACCCAGGTAGAGACATGGTATGATGTGGTTTCCATGACTTCCCAAAGTCAGTGACTGTCCCATAATCTTTGAATTCCTCAAGAACAGAGACTATTTTTCCAGGGACAGTCATATTAACAGTAACCTCTAACAAACACTTGTTTAATCAATGAATGAATAAACAAATGAAATAAAGAACAAAAATCAAAATGAAGCTGCATATTTGGCTTGGGATTTAGGCTTTGGGAGGTCCCCCCACCCTCACCCCCCCCCCCCCCCCCGGATTTAGGCTTTGGGAGGTCCCCCCACCTTCACCCC
>NW_011889147.1:170238-172503 GCF_000151845.1 Pteropus vampyrus
CTCCAGCCCATTGACAAGCAGCCTCTTGTGCCCTTCTTGGCTCTGGGGTTGAGCAGTTTGTGCAGGCGACAGACCTGGGCTAGTGCACTGAGCGCATTTTGAAGAAAACAGTTGTGGACAGACCACTGCTGCCTCTAAGAGCTACAATATATCTTAAGAGTCTGTATTGGCCCGACGGCCCTTAAATCCCTGAGTTCCTGCCCCATATAGTACACAAAGTGCCTGCTGCACATTGATGATAGGCAGCTGCCCCTGCTCTGGGGTAGCATATTTAGGCCCAGGGTGGGCAGCAGTTGACCTTGCTACAAGTGGAAACTTGTACAGCAAGCCACAGAGACAGCGTAGGCACATAAACTGACACTACAGTGGCAGGGGGAAATTTACTCACTAGACCCAGGAGACTCCCAAGGTCCCTGCACCACTCAACACACATATCACCCAGAGGTTCATCCAGTTTCAGAGACTTACAGGCAGCTGATAGGCAATATCAGGACTTGAGGAGCACTGGTCCTTCTGCTAAGCTGCCATACATCAGGGACGTGGGATAACTGACCGCTGCCTACAGCGTTGTCTCTTCCACTTACCTATAGATCCAGCATAGGCAACAAGTATCAGCGGATCACTTTGTAGTTTTCACCAGGTAGCCCTGAGCAATCAAAAGCAGCAGCTGACCTTGGCCTATGGGGGAGCCCTCCCAAGGGGCCATAAACTCAACGCATCTGGAAGCTGGCACCAGACCACAATAGAACAACTCCTGACTGGTTCCAGTAGTGATACACACAAAGGGTGGTTGCAACAAGTACACAAGACTGCTCGGGCAAATCCCACTTAGTGGGTCAGCCCCCACACAACAACTCTTATCCTGAGAGTGCAGCCAATTCACACAGTCAGCCTGAACATTAATCCCACCCATTGATCTAGTAACAACAATAAAGGCTTGGCAACAACAGAAGATCACACACAATCCACTCAAAGTTCATCTCCAGAGCTCCTGGCACAAGGGATCAGGGAGAGTGCACCACTGGACCACACAGGACACCTTCCACATGAGGCCATCTGGCCAAGGCTGAGAGATGAAACAAATATTCCTGACACATCGAAAAGAACACGGAGAGGCTAATAAAATGAGAAAACAAAGAAACATACCACAAATGAAACAAGAGAAAACTACAGAAAGTAAGCTAAATGAAATGGAGGGAAGCAATCTACTAGAGCTAGGGTTCAAATTAATGGTTATAAGGATGCTCAATGAACTTATGGGGAGAATGGATGAATACAATGAGAGCATAAGAAAGGACATAGAACTCATAAAAAAGAACCAGACAGAAATGAAGAATATGATAATGGAAATGAAGAATACACTAGAAGGATTCAACAGTAGATTGGATGAAACAGGAGATCGAATCAGCGAATTGGAAGACAAGGTAGCTGAATACACCTAGTCAGAACAGCAAAAAGAAAAAAAAGAATTTTAAAAAAATGAAGATAGTTTGAGAGACCTCTGGGACAACATGAAGCGTAAAAATATCCGAATCATAGGAATACGGGAAGAGGAAGAGAGAGAACAAGAGATTGAGACTCTATTTGAAGAAATAATTACAGAAAACATTCTTAATCTGGCAAAGGAATTAGATATACAAGTTCAGGAAGCACAAAGAGTTCCAAACAAGAGGAATTCAAACAGACCTATACCAAGACACATCATAATTAAAATGCTAAGGGTCAAAGACAAAGAGAGAATCTTAAAAGCAGCAAGAGAAAGGAAGCTGGTTACTTACAAGGGTAGCCCCATAAGTATGTCTGCTGACTTTTCAATGGAAACTTTGCAGGCCAGAAGGGAATGACAAGAAATATTCAAAGTTATGAAAAACAAGAAGCTACAACCACAGATACTCTACCCAGCAAGGCTTTTGATTAAAATACAAGGTCAGATAACGAGCTTCTCAGACAGAAAGAGGCTTAAAGAATTCATTGACAACAAGCCAGCATTACAAGAAATATTAAAAGGACTTCTGTAAAAAGAGAAGGGGTAAAAAAGAAAATAGAAATAACACCTATGAATAATAAAATGACAGTAACAATGTACCTATCAGTAATCGCTTTAAAGGTAAACGGATTAAATACTTCAATCAAAACACAGGGTAACTGAATGGATAAGAAAACAAGACCCATGCATATGCTGTCTACAAGAGACCCACTTCAGATCAAATAACACTCACAGACTGAAAGTAAAGGGATGGAAAAAGTTATTTCATGCAAACGGAA
>NW_011889147.1:172553-174025 GCF_000151845.1 Pteropus vampyrus
GAAAAGATCATACAATATTCAAATATTACTCAAACTGGCTTCAACCATTTGATGACAAAATCCAATCAGTTTTGCATTTCTGCTTCTCATTTTTGGCAGAGGCAGTAGTAATTAAAAGATTGTTTTTCCCACAGCTGAATGGCAATGGGAAGAGCATTTTACCTCCTTTATTACCATCCCTGGAGCGGAAACTAAGAACTGTAGGAGCTCATGTGTTGTAGGTTCAATAATGGGGTCCCTCTCTATTTTTGAATAGCAATATTAAAATAGGAGGCAAGCATTAAATGTTTGAAATGTTGCAAGAAGAGAAATTATTCTGGGGAAGATCACACAGTAAATGATGTGACTCGAGGACCATAGAAGATGCACACAAATAGTTGATCACTTAGTTTCCCATAATTAAAATATAATGAATTGTCTTATGTTTATAAACAAAGTGTTAGAGACATTTTGAGCCCACGGAGGGAAATTTAGCAGAAGTCTCTACAAACACTGGTTTGTAAGTGAAAAAGATACTAAAACTATCAAGTGAGACTTTAGGAAAGTTCCCATGTCTTTCTTCGGTCACCAACATTCTGATGAATATCTGGAAAAATAACAAGAGAAATCCTGTTTTAAATAATAATCTGTGTGAGTACAGGAAGTAGAACCAGTTCGTTCTCCCTAAAATAGCTATTTTTAGTCATTCATGGAACAGATTTTCATTCTAGAAATAAAAATCTCATGTATTTGTGTCTTAAAGCTTTACCCTTTTAGTGTAACAGAGTGGACCTTCAGGTCCATCTGAAGGGGCTACAATAATTTTGAAAAGTAATTAAACAATAGCTATTAAATTTATAAAGATATATACTCTTTGTCCCATCAGGACAACTTTGAAGAATCTATCATACAGAAATAAAATATCAGGACATAGGAAACTAGATGTTTATTGAAGCTTCGTCTTAATAACAATAATCCAGTAATGACTTGAATGATCATAATAGAGGAACTGATAAATAAATCATTGTATTATATGAAATCTTATATATTTAAGAAAAATGAAAGACAAGAGTACACTATCAAAAGGGAGGGAACCATAATATATTATTGAACTTGGAAAACTCAACAAATTAAACATGTTCATACTAAAAAATGAAGAACATTCGGCCATTTATTAAATTAAAATAGAGTTCTGTCAGGCAATAGCAAATATCACATGGCTTCCCAGCACAATCAGATTGTGTGTAAATCTATTTTTCTTCGCCACAATTTTTTTAAAGCTCTTTTCATCTCACTGTTTCGCAAACTGTAGATCAGTGGATTCAGCAGAGGTGTAAGCAATGTGTAAGCCAATGACATTAATTTCTTGGTTTCTGGGGAGTAGCCAGATTTGGGTTGTAAATAAGTCATATTGGCCGTGCCATAGAAGAGGGCGACAGATGTGAGATGGGAGGCACAGGTGGAAAAGGCCTTTTGCCTTCCAGTGGTTGACG
>NW_011889147.1:174075-176325 GCF_000151845.1 Pteropus vampyrus
CTTTAAAGGTAAACGGATTAAATGCTTCAATCAAAACACAGGGTAACCGAATGGATAAGAAAACAAGACCCATGCATATGCTGTCTACAAGAGACCCACTTCAGATCAAATAACACTCACAGACTGAAAGTAAAGGGATGGAAAAAGTTATTTCATGCAAACGGAAGTGAAAGAAAATCTGGGATAGCAATACTTATATCAGATAAAATAGACTTTAAAACAAAGGCTATAATAAGAGATTAAAAAGGACATTACATAATAATAAAGGGATCGATAAATCAAGAGGATGTAACTATAGTAAACATATACGCACCCAACATAGGAGCACCTACATACGTAAAGCAATTATTGATTGACATAAAAGGAGAGCTGAATAGTAATATACTCATAGTAGGAGACTTTAACACCCCATTGACACCAATGGACAGATCTTTCAGGCAAAGAATCAACAAGGAAACAATGGGCCTAAAAGATACACTAAAACAGATGGACTTAATAAATATTTTCAGAGCATTTTACCACAAAGCAGCAAAATAGACATTCTTCTCAAATGCACATGGAACATTTTCAAAGATAGACCACATGTTAGGACACAAATCAAGTCTCAATATATTTAAGAAGATTGAAATCATATCAACCATCTTCTCTGATCACAATGGTATAAAACTAGAAATCAACTACAAGAAAAAACCTGGAAAATACACAAACACATGGAGGCTAAATAACATGCTACTAAACAATGAATGAGTTATTAATGAGATCAAGGAAGAAATCAAAAGATACCTAGAGACAAATGAAAATGAAAACACAATGACTCAGAATTTATGGGACACAGCAAAAGCAGTCCTAAGAGGGAAATGCATAGCAATACAGGCCTATCTCAAGAAACAAGAAAAAGTGCAAATAAACAATCTAACCTTACAACTAAAATAACTAGAAAAAGAACAGTAAATAAAGCCCAAAGTGAATAGAAGGAAGGAAATAATAAAGATCAGAATGGAAATGAAATAGAGTCTAGAAAAACAATCCAAAAGATTAATGAAACCAAGAGCTGATTCTTTGAAAGGATAAACAAAATTGACAGACCCTTAGCCAGACTCATCAAGGAAAAAAGAGAGAGGACTCAAATAAATAAAATCAGAAATAAAAGAGAAGAAATAACCACGGACTCCAGAAATACAGTGGAACATAAGAAAATACTACAAGCATTATATGCCAACAAATTGGACAATCTGGAAGAAATGGACACATTCCTAGAAACATACAATCTCCCAAGACTGAGTCAAGAAGAAGCGGAAAATCTGAACCGACCGATTACCACCAATGAAATCGAATCGGTAATCAAAAACCTCCCAAAAAACAAAAGTCCTGGACCAAATGGTTTCATAGGCAAATTTTACCAAACATTCAAAGGAGAATTATCACCTATTCTTCTCAAGCTATTCCAAAAAATTCAAGAAGAGGGAAAGCTCCCTAACTCCTTTTATGAGGCCACCATTACCTATATTCCAAAACCAGGCAAAGACATTACAAAAAAAGAAAACTATAGGCCGATATCTCTTATAAACATTGATGCAAAAATCCTCAACAAAATATTAGCAAACCGAATTCAACAATACATTAAAAATATCATATACCATGATGAGACTGGTACAATATCTGCAAATCAATTAATGTGATACACCACATTAACAAGTCGAAAGGTAAAAACCATATGATCATATCAATAAGTGCAGAAAAAGCATTCAGCAAAAAACAGCATATATTTGTGATAAAACTCTCAGCAAAATGGGAATAGAGGGAACATACCTCAATATAATAAAGCCCATATATTGACAAACCTACAGCTGACATAATACTCAATGGGGAAAAGCTAAAAGCGTTTTCCTTAAGATCAGGAACAAGACAGGATGCCCCCTTTCATCACTCTTCTTCAACATTGTATTGGAAATCTTAGCCACAGCAATAAGACCAGAAAGAGAAATAAAAGGCATCTGAATTGGAAAGGAAGAAGTAAAACTCTCATTATTTGCCAATGACATGATACTATATATATAGAGAACCCTAAAGATTCCACCCAAAAACTGTTAGAACTGATCAATGAATTCAGTAAAGTAGCAGGTTACAAAATAAATATTCAGAAGTCAGTGGCATTTTTATACACCAATGATGAACTTTCAGAAAGAGAAATTAAGAAAACAACCCCATCTACAATTGTGTTGAAAACTATAAAATATTTGAGAATCAAAT
>NW_011889147.1:176375-178722 GCF_000151845.1 Pteropus vampyrus
TAAAATAACTAGAAAAAGAACAGTAAATAAAGCCCAAAGTGAATAGAAGGAAGGAAATAATAAAGATCAGAATGGAAATGAAATAGAGTCTAGAAAAACAATCCAAAAGATTAATGAAACCAAGAGCTGATTCTTTGAAAGGATAAACAAAATTGACAGACCCTTAGCCAGACTCATCAAGGAAAAAAGAGAGAGGACTCAAATAAATAAAATCAGAAATAAAAGAGAAGAAATAACCACGGACTCCAGAAATACAGTGGAACATAAGAAAATACTACAAGCAATTATATGCCAACAAATTTGACAATCTGGAAGAAATGGACACATTCCTAGAAACATACAATCTCCCAAGACTGAGTCAAGAAGAAGCGGAAAATCTGAACCGACCGATTACCACCAATGAAATCGAATCGGTAATCAAAAACCTCCCAAAAAACAAAAGTCCTGGACCAAATGGTTTCATAGGCAAATTTTACCAAACATTCAAAGGAGAATTATCACCTATTCTTCTCAAGCTATTCCAAAAAATTCAAGAAGAGGGAAAGCTCCCTAACTCCTTTTATGAGGCCACCATTACCTATATTCCAAAACCAGGCAAAGACATTACAAAAAAAGAAAACTATAGGCCGATATCTCTTATAAACATTGATGCAAAAATCCTCAACAAAATATTAGCAAACCGAATTCAACAATACATTAAAAATATCATATACCATGATGAGACTGGTACAATATCTGCAAATCAATTAATGTGATACACCACATTAACAAGTCGAAAGGTAAAAACCATATGATCATATCAATAAGTGCAGAAAAAGCATTCAGCAAAAAACAGCATATATTTGTGATAAAACTCTCAGCAAAATGGGAATAGAGGGAACATACCTCAATATAATAAAGCCCATATATTGACAAACCTACAGCTGACATAATACTCAATGGGGAAAAGCTAAAAGCGTTTTCCTTAAGATCAGGAACAAGACAGGATGCCCCCTTTCATCACTCTTCTTCAACATTGTATTGGAAATCTTAGCCACAGCAATAAGACCAGAAAGAGAAATAAAAGGCATCTGAATTGGAAAGGAAGAAGTAAAACTCTCATTATTTGCCAATGACATGATACTATATATATAGAGAACCCTAAAGATTCCACCCAAAAACTGTTAGAACTGATCAATGAATTCAGTAAAGTAGCAGGTTACAAAATAAATATTCAGAAGTCAGTGGCATTTTTATACACCAATGATGAACTTTCAGAAAGAGAAATTAAGAAAACAACCCCATCTACAATTGTGTTGAAAACTATAAAATATTTGGGAATCAAATTAACTAAGAAAGTAGAAGACCTCTTTTCAGAAAATTATAAGGCATTGAAAAAAGAGATTGAAGAAGATACAAATAAATAGAAGCATATACCTTGTTCATGGGTAAGAAGAATCAACATTGTTAAAATGGCCATACTATCCAAAGCAAGCTATAGATTCAGTGCAATCCTCATGAAAATACCAATGGCATTTTTCAGAGAACTAGAACAAACAATCCTAAAATTTATATAGAGCCATAAAAAAAAACCCAAATAGCCAGCGCAATCTTGAGAAAGAAGGACAAAGTTGGAGGTATCACACTACCTGATATCAAACTATACTACAAGCCTACAGTAATCATGACAGCATGGTACTGGCATAAAAACAGATACATTGATCAATGGAACAGAACAGAGAGCCCAGAAATAAGGCCATGCCTATACGCTCACTTAATATATGACAAAGGAGGTAAGAATATACATTGGGTAAAGACAGTCTCTTCAATAAATAGTACTGGGAAAATTGGACAGATACATGCACACAAAAAAGGAGGAGGAGGAGGAGGAGGAGGAGGAGGAGGAAGAGGAGCAGCTGGACCATCTTCTTACACCATATACAAGAATAGACTCAAAATGGATTAAAGACTTACATGTAAGACCCAAAACCATAAAACTTTTAGAAGGAAACATAGGCAGTAAACTATCTGATATTACTACAAGAATTTCTTTTCAGATATATCTCCTCAGGCAAGGAAAACAAAAGAAAAAATAAACAAATGGTACTACATCAAACTAAAAAGTTTTTGTACAGCAAAGGAAACCATCAACAAAACAGAAAGACAACCAACAGGAAGAAGATATTTGCTAATGACACATCTGATAAAAGGTTAATATCCAAAATTTATAAAGAACTTATACAACTCAATGACAAAAAACAAACAATCCAATTTAAAAAATGGGCAGAAGACCTGAACAGATACTTCTCCAGAGAGAAAATACAGACGGCTAACAACATACGAAAAGATGCTCAAGGTCACTAATCAT
>NW_011889147.1:179902-181457 GCF_000151845.1 Pteropus vampyrus
ACTACATCAAACTAAAAAGTTTTTGTACAGCAAAGGAAACCATCAACAAAACAAAAAGACAACCAACAGGAAGAAGATATTTGCTAATGACACATCTGATAAAAGGTTAATATCCAAAATTTATAAAGAACTTATACAACTCAATGACAAAAAAACAAACAATCCAATTTAAAAAATGGGCAGAAGACCTGAACAGATACTTCTCCAGAGAGAAAATACAGATGGCTAACAACATACGAAAAGATGCTCAAGGTCACTAATCATCAAAGAAATACAAATTAAAACCACAAGGGGATATCATCTCACACTTGTCAGAAAGGCTATCATCAATAAATAAAAAAAAAAAAAAACAGCAAGTGTTGGTGAGGATGCAAAGAAAAGGGAACCCTCATACACTGTTGGTGTGATTACAAATTGGTACAACACTATGGAAAACAGTATGGAGGTTCCTCAAAAAATTAAAAATGGATATACCTTTTGACCCAGCGATTGTACTTCTGGGTATTTTTCCAAAGAAAACCAAAACAATAATTCATAAAGATCTACGCACTACAGTATTCATGGCAGCACGAATTACAATAGCCAAAATATGGAAGCAACCTAAATGCCCATCAATAGATGATTGGAAAAGAAATTATGGTTCATACATACAATGGAATATTACTCAGCCATTAAAAAAAAAGAAACCCTACCATTTGCAACGACATGGATGGACCTAGAGGTTATTATGCTAAGTGAAATAAATCAGAGAAAGATAGATACCATATGATTTCACTTATATGTGGTATCTAAGGAACAAAAAGAACAAACTAATCAAAAACAGACTCACAAATATATTGGACAATTTGATGACAGACAGAGGGGAAGGGGGTTGGGAGGCTGGGAGAATGGGGTGAAGGGTTTAAGAAGTACAAATTAGTAGTTGATAGTTGGGCACAAGGAGCATGGCAGAGGGAATGCAGTTAGCATTAATATGATGGCTAAGCGGAGGGCCAGGGGAGGGAGGGAGCAATTAGGGGGATTGTTTTATGAACATTATAGATGTCTAATCAATGTACTGTATACTTGAAACTAATTTAAATAAATAAATTTATTTTTAAAAAAACATGTATAGATACCTCTAATATATTAGCAGATTTGTAGGATTCAAAAAGTTAAGCATACTCATACCAAGAAATGCAAACTATTTCCACCATTTATTAAATTAAAATAGAATTCTGTCAGGCAATGACCAAATATCACATGGCTTCCCAGCACAATCAGATTGTGTGTAAATCTACTTTTCTGCGCCATAATTTCATCAAAGCTCTTTTCATCTCACTGTTTCGCAAGCTGTAGATCAGTGGATTCAGCAGAGGCGTCAGGAGTGAGTAAGACAGAGACATCAGTTTCTTGGTTTCAGGGGAGTAGCCCGATTTTGGCTGTAAATAGGTCATACTGGCTGTGCCATAGAAAAGGGTGACAGATGTGAGATGGGAGGCACAGGTGGAAAAGGCCTTTTGCCTTCCAGTGGTTGACGGCATCTTCAGGATGGCAAAGAGAATTCGAATGTAAG
>NW_011889147.1:181507-184955 GCF_000151845.1 Pteropus vampyrus
GAGCACCCACCATGTGGGTGCCTGTGTGTCCTCAGAACATCTGAGCCATAAACTCAACAGAGACTTCCTCCTTGGCCACACAGCATAAAACAGCAACCCCTACCCTCTACCTCAGCACTCTGACTCCCATCTCCTGAGTTCATTTTTTGCTGTAACACTCATTATCAACTGAAATAACATATTTATTTGGGTTTTATCCTTATTATCTAATTCCCTCTTTTGGAATGTAAGCTCCAGGAGGACAAGAGCTTGTTCAGTTCTTTGCTGTATTCTCAGTGCCTAAAACAGATAATAAATGACATAACAGGTGTTAAAGCAATATTTATTGAATAGATGGAGGCATAAATATTAAAATTAGGAAGACCCAGACTCTGCCCATAAAGAATGTAGTGCTGGAAAAAAAATAAATAAATCAAACACAAGAGAATAGAGGATCTCAGAATTAATCCATGGCTTTTGTAGGATTTTGAGGTCCCTTGTGGGATTAGAAATACCATTAGATTGAGGAATTGGGCTTCTATTCTGACTCTGCCACTACCTCCTAGATGAGTATCTGCCTCTCCTTGCACTCAGGTTCCCCTTGGTGGTTGGGAACAAGAAAATAACCTGGACATTTCTTCTGGCTCTGACATGGGTGTTTCTCTGATTTGTTCATAGAAAACTGCAAGCTGCAAGGCTTCTCCTCCATTCATGTGACAGCCAGGCCGAAGAGAGCCTGGAATAGTTGTGCGTGGGCACGTAGGAGGCACACATGCTGCCTCAGTCCTTTGGGCCAGCCAACCCCAAGAGCAGAGCTGACCATCTTCCTCCCAATCCAGCTGCTCCTCCCGAGCCCCTCTCTGAGTAGAGCACCTATTTCTCCTCCCCAGTCACCCAGACCAACTCTCCCCTGTCTCCCATATCCTATTCACTATCAGGACCATGTATCTTTAAAATATGGGGTCCCTCTGGCCTTAACAAGTTCAATCCCACTGACACTGCTCCAGCTCACTGCCTCTTTTCCTCAGTTTTCCCCCATCATTAAATGGTCTCTTAATTGGCTTCAACATGTGTTATAGCTTCTCCTTCAATCTATCTCTCATACCTCTGCCAAAATAATCCTCCCTCTCAGAAACTTCATGGTCTCCTCTTACCCATGAAATAAAATGCCCACTTCTCAGGCTGGCATTTAAGGGAAACCAGAATGAGAACAAGTGCTCTAGAAATTTGCAGAGGGAAAAATTACTTCCGAATGGAAAGGGGTAGTGAACAGCCATAATCGCAGGATGTCATGGGTAGAAAGGCTATTAAGTAAAAGGAGGAAGGCATAAGTAGGAAGGATAAATTGCTCAAATCAAAGGTATTCAATGACATCTTAGCACTAGAATGGAGGCCTACTGGTCTTTGTGTAATGCTTGAAATCCAGCAAAATTTCACTGTGGGACATGAGGAAACCAGAGGACAGGACAAACAAGCTGAAGACATGTAATGTCTTGAGCTCAGATCATTAGGACATTAACAGAGAATAAAAGGCAAGTTGATTTACTGAGTTTGACCACAGTGATATATTAAAACCAAATGTCTGTATTAACTTAAATTATATTTTGGGTGTCAAAAAATCTCCTAAAATTAGTAAAGTAGACTTTTCAGGGGGAAAAAAACCCTTTTAATACCATTTCTAATAATGGACAAAAGTATATATTAAGTTTCAAGTGTAGAAAAACTAAGTTTTAAAAATAAGATAATTTACAGTATCCCGTTAACACAGAGACAGGCTTCAGGGGACTGATAAAATTATGGAACAAATCTAAATTTCTGCCTTCATAAGTGGTTAAAAAAACAGCAACAACTGAACCTGAATACTCCCTCTTTTTTCTTTAACATGAATTACCCTAATACTGATCTAATTCATTGGCATGTGCTTCTGGCTGTAGTATTGACTTTCTGTAAGATGTCGGGCAGATCACTCCCTATTTGGAGTTTCATCTTTCTACATGACCAGACTTATTTCTGAACACCTCCCATACTAGTTACAAAGCTCTATGAATTGATGATTAGTGCAAGCAAACTGTTTATAGCTCTAATCATTACCCAAATGATTGAATATGTAAATATGAAAGACAGAGTAGTTAACATTCTTACCTGAGCACTGAGATATCACTTGATAGGCATCTCCAATTATCGATAAGAACTATAAATGGTAAACCCACTAACAGATACATAAGCAGAACCTGACCTATTAACTGTCTCTAATTTTCATCCCATTTAATCAGATGTTTCAAGTCTTTAGTTAAAAAAAAACTCTCACATAAATACAATTCAGTGATCCAATGGACTGATTGTGTGATATTATATGGCATTAAATTGCTTGCCCTGGGAGAATCCTTCTCTGGAGAACTTACACTCAATTTACATAGACTTTCCCACATGGACATAAAAAAGCTCAACTGCACAAACTTGAAGCAATACTTTTTCAGGTTTCTACAGGGAATAAACACCTCTTCACTCAAGAGACTCGATTCCGCCATGGCCTCCCCCTTAAGAAATGAAAGCAGAGAGAGGCTGAGTGAAAGTTAGTAAATAGGCTGAGTGAAGAAAGGTGAAAGAGATAAGGGTGTGAGCTAAGGCAGACTGATCTAAACGGAAGGTCTGATTGCATGGGGTAGACACTTTCTGCAATGATAGGAAAAACGTTGAGGCAAGTAGATTGAAGTGACTGTGGAAAGTCTATGTGTCATTACAAAAACGTTCTATGTTTTCGAGTAGAAATATGGAATCTCTGAAAATTGGGGGCAGGGAAAGTCATTCAGAAGATTTTATAGTTGGAGCTTTTTAACTTGAAGTTCAAACATCTGGACTAGTGCAAATATGTCACTTCTCTTACTTTTGGCTCTCTTACTTTTCCGCTAAAATAAAGATAATGCTATTAATCTCACAGGGTATATGTAGAGACCAAGGGACAGAATTCAGCCTATATTGGCTTGAACAACGAATGAGACCATTGGCTCAGTCCCAGTGATGCAGGACAGGGCAAATTTCCCCAAGCTGGGGAGGGAGACCAAGCCCTGCACCCAGAGAAGAGCATCCTTTGATGAAGAATGTAGAAAGAATTCAACACGCATGCCAAAGTTAGAGTCAGAGGGAAAGTTTATTAGAAAAAGGGTAACACTCCACAGACAGAGTGTGGTCTCCTCTCAGAGGCAAAGAATGAGAGGGACCCTGAGTGTTCAGGGAATTCAGCTTATATATCATTCTTTAGTTCCCATCTCCTTTGACATGGACATAAAGTGAGGAAGGGGAAGGGGAAGAGAATGTAGCCTGAAAGCCCTGATGGCAGCTCCCAGCCTGTAATCTATAGGTCCCCCAAGGTATTAGCCATAGGGAATGAATGATTTTATTTGTGTAGGGCAGCCACTTAAAGACTGTCCTTCCTGTTTCTCCTTCCATGGGTGTGGGGAAATAGGTCGTT
>NW_011889147.1:185005-186209 GCF_000151845.1 Pteropus vampyrus
CAGGCAATGACCAAATATCACATGGCTTCCCAGCACAATCAGATTGTGTGTAAATCTACTTTTCTGCGCCATAATTTCATCAAAGCTCTTTTCATCTCACTGTTTCGCAAGCTGTAGATCAGTGGATTCAGCAGAGGCGTCAGGAGTGAGTAAGACAGAGACATCAGCTTCTTGGTTTCAGGGGAGTAGCCCGATTTTGGCTGTAAATAGGTCATACTGGCTGTGCCATAGAAGAGGGTGACAGATGTGAGATGGGAGGCACAGGTGGAAAAGGCCTTTTGCCTTCCAGTGGTTGACGGCATCTTCAGGATGGCAAAGAGAATTCGAATGTAAGACAAGAGTATCAACAGGAAAGGAACCACAATAATCAAAATGGTGCCAGTGAATGCATAGATTTCAAACAAAAAGGTGTCTGCACATACAAGCTCTAACACTGCTGGGGTTTCACAAGATATATGATTAATTTCATTGGAGCCACAAAAGGGAAAACTGAAAACCCATGGTGTTTGCACAGTACCTAACATGAAACCTAAGGCCCATGAGTACATAACTAATTTTGTGAAAACACTTTTGTTCATAATCACTGAGTAGCTCAGAGGGTGGCAGATAGCAGCAAATCGGTCATATGCCATTGCCCCCAGGAGAAAACATTCAGTCCCACCAAAAAAAAGAATGAAATACATCTGTGCAAAACAGCTCACAAAGGAAATCAACGTTTTCTCAGTAGAAAGGACCACCAGCATTTCAGGCATGATGACTGCACTGAAACTCACATCCACCACAGACAAGTTCTGGAGGAACAGATACATAGGAACGTGCAGGCTCTTTTCCAGGTAGATGATGAATATAATAATGGCATTTCCCATCAGGGTCACCAGATAAATAATCAAGAAAACCCCAAAAAGCTGCTCTTGGAGTTCAGGAAAGTTAGAAAATCCCAAGAGGATGAATTCAACCACAGAGCTCTGATTTTGCCTTTTCATTTCAGTAGTGGAGCGTGTTTTGTTCTTATGGACATAGTATATGAATTATGAAGTCACAGTCCAATAGCTGAGAATCCGTGTCTGCATTCACCCCAGACAGTCTTGGCAGGTCGTGTAAACTGGAACTCATCCTGATGGAAGTTCAGTTTGGCAAATTGGGAGAATGGCCAATTACTCAGATTATTGAATCTTTCAAATAAAAAGGAGGAAGTGAAGAATGT
>NW_011889147.1:186259-188803 GCF_000151845.1 Pteropus vampyrus
GTGTCTGCATTCACCCCAGACAGTCTTGGCAGGTCGTGTAAACTGGAACTCATCCTGATGGAAGTTCAGTTTGGCAAATTGGGAGAATGGCCAATTACTCAGATTATTGAATCTTTCAAATAAAAAGGAGGAAGTGAAGAATG
The DNA here is from genome assembly GCF_000151845.1 of Pteropus vampyrus. NCBI lineage: Eukaryota > Metazoa > Chordata > Mammalia > Chiroptera > Pteropodidae > Pteropus > Pteropus vampyrus. The sequence goes on from NW_011889147.1 coordinate 186,403, forward strand.
TGGCTCAGGAATCTTGTCTGTAAAGTACAAAATCCATAAAAATTCTTTTGCAAGTTTTACTTTATGTAGTTTGAAAATTAAACATAGCCTTAAAGCAACATAAATGTTTTATAACTTATGTTCTATTCCCCTTACATTGCTATCAGTAGCATCTATTTTTCTGAATTTAAAATAATAGAAAATTTAAGACTGCAAAATATAAAGTATTAAAAAGTAAATGGATGGAAATTACAAAATTTTCATAACAACCTAAAAATTGAAAGTTACACCGTAGTTTTTTTATATTTATTATAAATATTTATCATGTTCAAAATGCCTGTATGTGACTTGGTTAAATGTGAAAACTGCAGGAACACACAAAGGGGATTGTATTTTAGATATACCTATCTTAGGTAATATGTAAATAATTCTTGACTTCATGCATAGACTGGTTGTGGCCAATAATATTAAGATTGGCCTATATGGGAAATTTTAAGAGCCAGTTCTCTGTGGCTTGTCCTTGTGACCATGATGATTCAAGAAGAGTCCCATTTTTGTCATTCTGAAATTGTGGTTTAAATGTTTCCACTCCCTCTTTTTTTTCCCCCTCTCTCCTCCTCATCAAGAAGTTCACTTAATCATTAAACAAATACTGAGTAAGCAATTAACATTTTCTAGGCTCAGTAATCTCAGGTACATGTTTGATCCCACAACAGAGAGCTGGGAACACAACATGATCGAGCATTGCGCCCTTACCTCGGTGCTCTGTAACTCCTCTCGTTAAACCTTGTTCTATTTTTCTCCATTATCACCAACTGACAGTTTCTATATAAATCTAACTCCCTCACGAAAAGGTGAACTCCAGGAAACAAAGATTTGTTTTGTTCCTTGCTACATTCACAGCGTCTATTATACACGCTATGCCAATATTGGATGAATAGAGAATAAAAAATGAGGAAAATCCACCACACCTTTAAGGAACAGAGTGCTTTTTAAAAAGTGAAACCAGGTCACGCCACTTTTGGGAAGCAGAAGTAGTAACAAGTGCTTTAGACATTTCAATGAGAGAAAGATTACTTTTGAATATGGAGGAAGAGTGAACAACCTAATTATAGTATGTCATCAGTGGAAGTTATGTTAGGTGGAAGGAGAAAGGTGCAAGGAGGGATGACTTGCTCAGGTCAAAGGTATTTGATGACACCTTAGCGATACAGTGGAGGCCTCCTGTCCTTTGTGTGATGTTTTGAAAACCAGCAAATACACCGTGGGAGATGAGAAACCCAGGAGAACACAGTAAGGACAAAGTAAGCTGAAGACATTAATTATTATTTGAGTGCAGATTGGTAGGACCTTAGCAGATAGAAGGCAAGTCGATTAATTTCTGAGTTGACCATAACCATCCATTAAAAGTAAATGTGTGGATTGACCTTAATAGTTGTATTTTGGGTTTCAAAAAATCACCTAAAATTAGTAAAATGTAGTCACAGGGTCAAACATTTAAAACCTATTTCTAATGAGAAAAAAAAAAGAGAGAGAATGACATGTACTTAGTTGCAAATACTTAAAAGCGGACAAATTTTTGAAAATTAGAGAATTTAGGGTATCATGTAAATAAAATAGAAAACCTCATATTGTAATTGTAAATAAAATAGAAAACCTCATATTGTAATTGTAAATAAAATAGAAAACCTCATATTGCAATTATAAATAAAATAGAAAACCTCATATTGTAATTCTGTTCCATAACATGCTTACTAATTGTAAGCATGTTATGGAACAGAACATTTGTGTTTGGTAAAGAGCAGCTGACCACAGATGCTCCATATTTTGTCTATAAATTAGAACAGCCTAATGTTGTCTAGAATAACTCACTATATGAAATACTTAAGCAGATCACTCCCTTCTCTAGGTTTCATCCTTGCAATTGAAAAAGGGAGGAATTAGATTTTTTTTTTTACCAAGTTCCCTTCCAGTTGCAAACTTCTAAGTTTTAATGATTAGTACATGCAAAGTACTTTTACCTCCAATTATTGCCTGAACTCTTCTCTATAAAGAAGAGAAAAAACCGACTTAAATATTTCAGCCGTGTCCGGTATTCCTGAGCACTAAGACTTTACTTCAACATCTCCGACTGTCGAGGAGGAGCAATGTAGGTGGATATCCCAACAGACACACAAGCAGAATCTTCACTTTCTTACCTATTGACTCTGTCTCTTTAAATTTCACGCCACTTCATCAGAAGTTTTACCTCTGGTTAAAAACTACGTTCTCATAAATATAACTCAGTGATTTGGTACACTGATTCTAGAACATCATATGGCATTGTAATATATATATATGCCCTGGAGAAGCCTTCCCTAGAGAAGATGGAATCACTTCATAAACACTTTTCCGTATTTTTGCATGATAACTAAAGAGGCTT
>NW_011889147.1:188853-192414 GCF_000151845.1 Pteropus vampyrus
TCTTGCCTCCTCCCTACATTATTCCCCCTTTGGCGATTTTATTCTCTTATTCTTAAGGGGATGTTGAGGGAAGGATGTCTGTTTTCAGTAACTTCTTCAGAGTTAAGATAGGGCTGTATGTAGTCCCTGCCTACAGGGAATAAAAAAATCTCTGGAAGTCTATTCTAAGGGCCCCAGAGACAATGAAAGTGAAGTCGTTCCAGCATGTAGAAGTGGTAGGAAGCCTTACTGCCCAGAAGATATAAATTTAGCAAAAAGATTGAAAAGACAAAAGTCAAAATTAATAGAGGTAATTGACAATGAAGTTACTTTTTCATGGCAGTTTGTTAATTCAAGGTAAAGATATCTAGCGAAAGGAAATTGAATCATTTTGAAGAGAGTAGTGGCATAGACACTGGGCTAAAAGAATAATTATTCGGGAAAGTTTCCTGATTTTTCTGGGATGTGTGGACTTATCTATTTTCTGGAATAAGAGTTTAAGATCTTCGACAGGTTCACAGGAATAGGTCACGCTTCCCAGTTTATTTTCTGGTGGAGTCTCTAAAGACTCATAAGAGACTGGTTTAATTTGAAACAAATATACCCAGTGGTTGATTCCTTGTAATTTGACATCACTTGGGGAACTTAACAAAACTTGGTAGGGCCCTTTCTGTTTACATTGATGGCTGACTTTTAATAGACCTCAGGGAGGGATCTGCTCTGCTTGTAGGAAACCCTGACATAGAAGCGGGTTATCTACAAATGGTTTAGCCTTACGTTCCCCACAAATGTGCTTTGTGTGATGGGCAAGGGGGCTGCCTTTCTGGCTGTGCCCCATTTCCCGGGATGAAGTGTTCTTTGCACTGGACCCTGGTCCTGACGTGTGGTGGAGAATTTTGTTGATAGTCCCAGTCTCACAATGGGAAAAGTAAATTATCTTAAGTTAGGCTGGCTATTTATTCCTGTCACTGTGCAGTTAACGTTGGAGAGAGGTCCATAGGACGAGTCAAGACAGAGTAGGTAGCTCTAGTATGTAGTAAAAATTCAGGTTTTTTCCCCTGCCCTTTCGAAGGTGACCTGAGGTTCCACTGTTGTGGTTGCAATGGGTTTCCCTACAACTGGAGCCAGTGAGCATGAGAGCTTGCGCCTCTGTTGTTGGAGGAGGAAGCGGCTCTCTCATGAGAGGCTTGCTATGAGAGGAGAGGGCTTATGAGGTCCACCCCTCTCTAGCTTCCCAGGGCTGGATAGACACTCACCCTTCCAGTGCCCTTCCTTCTCGTAGTTTGCACATTGATTATGCCTCAGTCCCAAAGATGCCAACTGTGGCAACCAAGGTGGAGGCCCTCCAGATCTGAAAGGTTTTTATTGCCTAGGGTCACCTCAAAATGGTCCCGTTATTATGGCAGCTAAAATTAGTGCCTTTTTGTACTCTGCTTCTTTCTCTGCCCGGTCCCAATTATTGGACCCCTTAAAGACCTCTGATTCCAAGGCAGCCTGCAGGGTTGGGAGGAGCTTTTGGAGCTTCCTTCTGAATATTGAGCACAGCCTGAGTTATGAAATGTATAGCCAGGAGCGTCTGGCCCTCAGACTTTGGGCCAATGTTAGTATATTCTCTAAAAGCCTCAGAAAACTGGTTAAGGCTACATAAAACACAGAAAATTATTTTGATGAAGCACAGAATCCTTGTTTTCTACTCAGAAAACTTTTCCATATTATTAGTAGCAGACCAATAGTCTAAGAAACATTAAAACACAACTCTAGTTTTGTATTCACTTATTTTTGACATTTAAATTTCCAGTCTTATTTAGCTTACTCACATGTCAAATTTCCTCTCAGAATTTCTCTTCGCAAACCTACTACAACTTTCCTCATTCCTTTGGTTTGCCTCTTCTCACTCGTTCAGAAATAATCAACTTTAAGACAAACACCTTTCCTTCAATTTCCTTCAAAATATATCCCCATACTTTATACCTTCTGTTACCAAAAACATACATTTTCCTTTCCATCATAATTAGAATTCTTAACTCAACCACCGTATTATATATATGACACCGACAAATACAGATCAGAGGTAATGCACATACTCTTATTATTTCCCCATCATCAGTATTTGTAACTTCTGTGAGGGTGCATATCTAGTTTCCTCAGGGAGTGATGAAATAGATGGAGTCCCCAGAGAACTCGGTTTTCCCTCAGAGTCCAAGGGTGAAGGGAGAGGAGAAAATTCTTGATTATTTTGAGATATCCGGGAAGGCGCTCCTATCATTGGGCCACCTAATAAGTCTAGGTCTTGGTAAAGGACATAGGAGACTTTGCCCCACTTTTCCTGTTTCTTGCAAAAAAAGATCTAATTGTGAGAGGGTATTGTAGTTTAGTGAACCATTTACAGGTCAAACTTCTTGGTCACCCTCCGATTCTTAGTGTGGAGAGGGGGCAGGGGCCCCAATGGGTCTCCGCTGCTAGCTGCCTGTTTTGCGGACAACTGGGCTGTGGGGTGCAGGCTGACAAGTGCCCATGCAGCTGGGGCTGAAGGAAGAAAAATATTCTCCCTTTATCGAGAATTGAATGTGGGCACCCTGGGTAAAAGCACTGAACCTTAACCCCAAGACTCCAGGGAACACAATCCTAGCTGCGCCTGAATCTGAAAGCATGTTACTCCGCCTGGAGAGGGGTGCATGTGTGCCCTGTGGGCAGTGCCACCTGGGAAAGCAGAAGTTGGGGGAGGGACAGCAGCACGTGTCTAGGCCCTCCACTGCTAGAAGTGGCAAATGCCGTAGAGGTCTGGGCCCACTACTGCTACAAGCGTGCACAGGGGTTTACCTGCGGCTCCAACAGGGATGCAGGCAGGGCCCTGGGCTCCCTACTGCCAGAGGGAAAGGAAGGAAAGAAAAAATAAGGGGCAAGGTGAGGGAGTAAGCCCTGGCAAGTTTCCACAGCCCACCGCTTCCTGGATTGCGCGCTACCAGCAAAAATGAAAGCAAAAGGCTAAGAGGAAGAAACAGAAGATTCCCATGGGGGCTTACCCATTCTGTTGGGGCCTAAAAGTGCTGCGTAGTCTTTTAATTTGGAGTTGGACAAGGTCCCTCAGCAAGTCTTCTCTGCAATTCCGATGGTGACGTCAGTCAGGGAAGTTAGAGGAAGAAAAGTAAGAAAAGTAGACAGGACCTGTGGACTCTTGCTCAGTTAGAGAACAAGTCTCTCACCAGCCCCCTAGAAACGGTGTCAACCATTTACCCAAGGCCAATTGATCTGCACAGCATAAGGAAATAAATCCCAGCCACTCAGATGAGAGGAGCCTTGGCAAACTTGTGTGAGACGAGTTATGTCCTCTGATCCTTTTGTGGGTGCCAGAAAAGATGATGCAGGACAAGGCAAATTTCCCTGAATGGCAGGGAGACCAAGAGAAGAGGGTCCTTTGGCAGAGAGTGTGGAAAGAATTCAACACACGTGCCAAAGTTAGAGTTAGAAAAGGGGTAACACTCCACAGACAGTGTGGTCTCCTCTCAGAGGCAGAGAGTGAGAGAGACAGAGAGAGGGACACTGAATGTTCAGGGAATTCAGTTATTATATCATTCTTTAGTT
>NW_011889147.1:192464-192788 GCF_000151845.1 Pteropus vampyrus
AAGCAAGTTAAGGAAAGTAGATTGAAGCCTCTGTAGAAAGCCTGCGTGCCCTCCCACCATGCAAGAAGAACGTTTGATCATTTCTAGTAGAAATAAAGAGTCACTGAAAATTTGTGAGAAAAATGTTATTAAATCGTTTTCATAGGTAGAAATTTTAACCTGGAAGTGAAAAGATCTGGCCTAGTTTGCGTGATTTAAACAAATCATTTAGCTTCTCTGATTCTTTTGCTTTTTTTTTTTTTTGTAAAATAAACATAATGTCATTAATCTCGTGGAATTGTATGAGAATCAGAGACTCGGGGATCAGTCCAAACTGGCTTGAAC
>NW_011889147.1:194324-202078 GCF_000151845.1 Pteropus vampyrus
GGATCCATTCTCAAGGAAACTTTCCCCTCCTAGGGGCACTAAGGCTGCCAACAACACGTAGGGATACAGTCTTTCTAATCTGTGTCCTGTAGGAAGCATACCAGTGATCCTGACTAGGATGGGAAATGCTGCCTAACATGTATTTTTTCATGGTCCCTATTCCATATCCAGAGATAGCATAAATCCCAACTATACATACCTAAAGAAGTTTAATGAAAAAATTCCCCAAGAGAAATTGTTAGATTTGCCGGAGGAATGCACAAGGCTAAAGGGGTTAGCAAGGTTTATTGTAGCAGAGTGACAGCCCCAAATGCGGGAGGGGGCAGGGGGCCTGAAACTTACATGGGGCTTGAGGTGGGCTTTTTTGGTGGGAATATTTGGGGTAGGTAAATTGGCGGGGAAGGGAGGAGAGTCCAGTGAAGCGGGAGGTGAGCCTGTAGCCTTGCCAACCCCAATGCAAGGTCCAGTTTCCACACAAAGGTAAGGGAGAAGTCTGGTTCCCACACTACGGGATGGGGTGTGGGGTGCCTTCCAGAATGAAGGTATCGTTGGAAGGGGAGAGAGGCCAGTGAATGATGGTGAGTCAACACTCAAACGCCCCTATACATATGAGAAAGCACATTGTCTACTTGAAATTATTGTATGGCTACATGGAGGAAGATGAAAGCTGAGACCCAGTCAAATTTTATTAGTTGTTTTGGCAAGATAGACTGGAAGGATGTATAGGGAGCCACTCTCCCATTCCTTGCATTTCTAGAGGTGTCGATCCTTTCTTACTCAGTCCTAGGAGTGTGGCAGTATGACCTAGGAAATATAGCCATGTGACCAAGGCCATGAAATTCAGGCCTAGCCAGTCAGAGAAGTTCATCTTCCAGACCACAGAGATTATTCAAAGCTTGGTAGGACCCAGGGTCAGGTAACTTTCCTACTAGAACTACTAGTAAAGACTCTTCTCTTCCTTTGGGATTGTTGACTCAAGGATGGTTTAAGTTGAACCTCCTGATGGCCATCTTCTCTGACACATAAAGTTTACTTTCTGAAAAAAGAGCAAAAGGTAACTATGAAAAGAACGACAGAGAGGAAAGAGAGTGAGAGCCCTGATGACACTGTTAGAAAGAGTCAGACATACTTAAAACTGGAAGTCAGTTTTTTTCTTTAAATAAATACAGTAATTTCATTTTTGCTTAAGATAGTTTGTATTGAATGTGAATCCTAAGTAAAATAAGACATCTCAACCTCAATTGGATGTTAGATCTATGTTTAAAAAACAAAACAAAACAAAACAAAAAAACCCTGGACCTTCTTGGCTCCTTGAAAATCCAGCAGTGTATTAGGTACATGTTTCATCGCTCTCAAATTCTCTATGATATTCAGGAGTTGGTCTGCTGAGAGCATCCGGGCTCTTTAGAGGGCCATGCAGCCTAACTCAGTGGGTGCCAACCAGACTCTTCAGTAATCCAGTACAAATTGCCCTTTAAATAAGTGCATGCACACATGTACTGTTTCTTACACATTCTATGCACATACACAATTGATGGGTTCAACATGCTATAATTATCCAATGTCCAGCCACCAAACTTCCCGTGAGAAGACGAGTTAATAATATTTGGTATCATGGCATACCAAGTTGACCACTCAGGGCTGGACTCCTTTGGATTCAGATGTCTGGGTATATCCAGCAGATTGCTGGGATTGGTATACATGGAATCAACTTGTGAGGAGCATGACAACAATAAAAATGTGTGAGAAGCAAAAAGAGAAGTACCCGTCACCTTTCATGGGGCACTAAGAGTCCAAGGCAGCATCAGCACCCTCAGCTCACTGAAGCCAGCAGCAAAGCTGGGATGGAGGTAGGTTTGCAGTGCCTGCAGGGTCTTCGAGGGCATCTACAACTGTTGGCTGAGGTGTGGGAATTAAGAGACATCTCTGAGGAACCCTAGAAAAGAATGGGGCTCCTGACTGAACTTCAATTTCCTCAACTATGAAATGAGGGGTGGGAACTGACCGCACCTATGTCTATAATTTCATCTTTTCTATACAGAGGGAACCAAAGCAGGAAAAGGGACTATGAGTTAGCTCTTGGAACTGACGGATCTTTGCAAAAAGAAAAGTCAGTTAATGGTATATATGGGGACAACTGGGGCATGCTATTAGCAAAGAGGTTTTTCAAGTCATTTGAAGTAGAACTTCTAAGACCAAAGGTCTGTGACTAGCCACGGCTCATGTCCAACCTGGAAATTCTAGAAGTTTCTAGAAAGACAGAAAGCTACTATTAATAAAAGCAGCATTTGATCACAAATACAGAGTCAATGGAACAGTACACTATTTCCTTTAAATGTTGACATTGATATGCTTCACATTATCCAATCTTATAGAATGAGCACAATCCACATTTTATTATAGTGTTTATTTTATAGAAAAAAAGTTGAATGAAATACTTTTATATTTGGTTATTGATACTAACATATAAGAGGAGCTACTGAAATAAGACTACACTATAGGAAGTTACAAACCGTCTGGGAGGGGAGGACCCTAAATAACTGAACTTGAGCCATTGTTGACAAATATGATTATTCCTAAAGATTCATCCCACATGGCTTTCCCCGCATCCTATGTTCCAACCCTTCTGATCTTCTCTCTACGTCTCTTTTCTGTTTGTTCCTCTGTCCTTCTACTCCTTCTAGTGCCCATTAGTGTGATCTCACACCTCTCCATTCCTTTCAACTCTCTGTCTTCCCCCCACCCTTCTGTCCCTCCACCCCACCATCCTCCTTCCAGTGTCCCCATTTCTGTGCTCCCCATCCTGCTGCTCCTACCTTCCTTGTCTATAGTTCCTTTGTCCCTCTGTCTTTTCCGTTAGAAGCTTCCATTGGTGTCTCTGCTATATTATTTTTGTCCACAGCTGGACATTTTTGCTCCTCTTTCTGTTTATTACTCAAGCTGGTTTTGACAGAAAATAAGTTCCTGCTGGGAGATTTCTTATTTTTTGAATGTACCATCTTAAATGCTACATCACTCAACTGAACACTCTTTAGCAGATTCTTCATGTTAGACTCATACAGGGACAATTCCAAATCCCAGGTCTTTTTATGCTTTATAGAGCTCATTTGTTCTTTGAAATTCTTCAGATCTTGCTTTAGCGAGGGTGAAACTTTGAAGCAGAACATTAGCTCAAAGTTTGAGGAGCTCTCTTTTTTTGATATGTCCAATAAAAACTGCATACTGAGGGTCATCTCCTCACTAACCACCCGCTTCTTTTCATCCAGCAGCCTATTCACTTCTCTGAGGGACCCTTCACCCAGCTGGCTCTCATCCTCTTTCACCAGGTAGGACATCGCATGGAAAAATTCCTGGAAGCTAATGTGGCGGAAGCTGTAGAACTTTTTGATGTTAAGGCCCTCTTGGTAATCAATGCTGCTCAAGAAAGCGGCAAGGCTTGGTCCATCTAAATTGTGCTTCTCGAGGTCAGCCTCTTCGAACAGGAATCTCTGGTGCTGGATCCCCTCGGCTGCCAAGGAGCACAGACCCTTTAGAACCTTGTCTCGGGTAAGCTTGGAGCAGTCCCTGTTGTCACTGGACGGCAGGAAGGTGGAGACATAGGCCATGAAGATGTCAGTGCCATCACTGGGCATCTCTGAGACCACTCCGCCTCTCTCCATCTGCCCCTTCAGCCACGAGCAGACCACCCAGCAAATGCCTGGAATCTGGCACGCTTTGTAGAGGAAGTCATTTCCCCGTGCAATGTCTAAGGCTTTTCTGGCTTGCTCCTCATCTGTGAAATAGGATCTGAAATACCTTTCCTTCTCCTCCATAGAGAAACCCAAGATGTGAAGGTGGCGTGGTTGTTTCAGCAAGGGCTCCAGGTTCCGCAAAGCCAGGGGCCGAGTAGTGATGAGAAGAGAGGACAGGGGAAGTACTTCTCTCCTTATCAGACGGTGCAGCATGTCCTCTACGGGACTGGGCCCCGGCCTCCTCAGCCTCTCCGCATAGGACCGCTGCAGTTCATCGTAGCCGTCCAGGATGAACAGGAGCCGTTCTGGTTGCTGCCTCCGAATCTCTGCGACGGGTGCTTTACTGTCCCCACAGCACCAGATGAGGAGCTGGTCGAGTGTGCTCTCCTGCAGCAGGGTCACTTCTCTGCAGCTCACGTAAAAGACATAATCAAACCGGCCTGGGTACAGGGCGCCAGTGGCCCAGTCCAGCACCATTTTTCTGGCCAGTGTTGTCTTTCCAGTGCCAGCAGATCCCTGTATCACCACTGTAGGCGGGCCTTGGTTGGGCTTTTCCCCTGGATCAAACAGAGCCTCCACTGTGACAGAGTCCACCTCCTGCCCCAGGATGGGGCTCCCTGCGCAGGGCTTGGCCACCAGGAGCAGCTGGTAGTAGCTGTGGTCGACCCCCTCTTCTTGCCTCTCCTCTAGGCAGCGCACATGCTCTCGGTATATTTCTCTGTAATCTGAGCCAAACAAGTTGCGTATTAGGTGGTGAGACAGGAATAAAAAAAAGACAAAATGGCCCTATGAACTCTGAACTCTGCTCTTTAGTCTCATCTTCTATGCTAACTTGTATCCCACTGAGTTTATACTTCTAGCTGCATGGGGAGGGACCACTGTACATGTGTATGAGTGTGGGTGCGTGTGTGTGTGCACGTGGGCACAGCTGTTAAGTGTGCATGAATATCCGTGGGAATGGTTGTATCCACATGTGCTCATGGGAGTGTACTTGTGGAAGCTTGTATGTTTTTGTGTAGAGAAGACATGCCACTGTACGCCAGCAAGTATGTATTTGTAAGAATATGGTTACATACAAAAGCCTCTGTGTGTGTAAATGTCTGGAGTGTTCATGTGAAATTCCCCATCTGAAATGGCAAGAAAAGAGAGGACAAAGGAAAAGGAAGCTGTAAGACGGTGAAGCCATAGGAGCCTGTTCTGAGTGAAGGTCGGGCCAGGTGCTGTAAGGGTAAACCAGCTTCTGAGCCAGAACCCCGACTCTGAGTCTATGGAACCTCTCACCTCTATGTCAGAGGAGCTCTCAAGTGTGAAAGAGCCTACAGAGGGAGCACAGGCACCAACAGACTCTCGCTCCTCTTCAGCACCCCACGAGAAGGGATAGGAGGCCTTTTAGGTTCCATGCCCACCCCACTCTCTAAGGCACCATCAATCAGTCCACCAGTTCCTTGAGAGAGCAGGGCACAGAAGTGGGCTGTCCTCTCTGAGAAGCAGCCTGAGCTGCCTGCTGGGAGAACAGCGAGGGAAAGGTCTGCCCCCCATGCCCTGATGTCATTTCTTCTGGGTAGGAGAAACCCCTTCGCCAACACCATCCCCTATCTCCAAGCCCCGTTCTTCATACTCTCCTATTCTCTGGCACTACAACTGGAGATAGGAGGGAGACCATTATGGCCATAAGATACCCTAATCTTTCTATAAACAAATCCCCACCCTCGCCAGGCTCAGGCCTTTCACCCCACAGCTGTCAGGGTCTTCAGCCGGAGACCACCAGGACCCTCAGGCATTGGGAAAGAATGAAAGCAGGTACAACTTATCAGCCATGGTAGTTTCTGGAAATGTCATGGTAGGGAGGGAGTCCCAGTACCACCCTGACCTCCCCTCGCCCCTGCCGCCCTCACCATTTAGACAAACGTGGCTGAGCTGGTCCACGAGTTCTAACAGGTTCATGACCTTCAGCACTTTGAGCACCACTTTCACAGCCTCCTGTGTTCCATACATCGCAATCAGCCGAGAAGCCAGGTCCACCCGACTCAGGCCCTCCAGCTCCCCTCGGGCCAGCCCCGGGCCCCCAAGCAGGGTTCCATCTCGTAAGTGGAACTTTAATATCTTGAAGTCGTATTCCTCAAGGTCATTCAAAGCCTGGAGCAATGCCTCCCGTGGGTTGCTGGCCAGGGCCATGGTATTTGGGGTGAAGAGTCGAGTTCAGACCTGTGATCTGGAGGAGGGGGAGCTGGGTGGGAAGAGAGGAGAAGTCACCATTGAGGAAAGAGCAGCCTAAAGGCACCTCGGTCTACCCTGTTTTCTGGGTGCTCGGAAAGCTGCTGAGCACAAGCCAAGGAGATGTGACATGTGCAAGGTTCCAAGAAAGAGGGGTGGGTGAGATGGCGGGGGAATCTCCCTCATCATTCCCTGCTCTGCCTCTTTGTCAACTGACATGTGTGTTTGTGTGGCAAACAGAAGTGAGGTATGAGGGTGTGTCAATCTCTATCTAACTCTCTATCTCTCTCCTCTCTCCCTCCTACACACATTGTTTATCAGGCCCCGCATGCCTCCTTAGACAGTTTTGGTTAAGAAAAAAAAATTATATTTTTCTGGGACTGCTGAGGTATGACATTTTTGCTAGGGCTGCTGAGGTACAGCAAGAAGGTAAAAAAAATCTATGCTCATCATCCCATTGGCCTCACACATCAGCCTCATGGACTTAGTTACACATAGGATTTCAAAGCTGGAAGTCTCCTCATTCAGATAAAGAGACTAGTTCAAATCATGGCAAAAGAAATGGCCACTTTGAGGGCTCACTCTGTGCTGAGTGATTTACATGTATTATCCCTTTTGATCATCACAGGAACTGTCTTGAGGATCCTTCCAGATGAGAAATTTGACAGTCAGAGAGAAATGGTTTTCTAGAATTTTCCAGAGCTAGACCAGTGGGCATAGAGGTGAGATTTAAGTCCTGGTCTATGATCTGGGTAGATAGATAGACAGAAAGAGAAGGAAAGACATAACAGACAGGTGAAGGAACTAGGTTTGAGTAGCATTTAGTTGAGCTAAACGCTACCTGAAACTGGAGAGATCTGTAGAGACTAAAGCCGAAAAGGAAAGAGAGCAGTGTCTTGATTGTGATTAAGATATAGAGCTAAAATGATGGCAGGGCGGCAGTCTTCAGAAGTTAAGCAACAATTCATAGAAAGCTTTCAGAGTCCAGAATTATACCCATGATCTAAAGCCAATGGGGAATCCATCTTGGTCGAAAATGTCTGAGAGTGAGCAAGAGGTATTTGGGAATGGGGAAAGTTGCTGAGATTCAAATATAAACATTTTCAGTATATACCAAAAGGAGGGAGAAAATTTTAGTAAAATGTTAGGATACAGGAACTTTGGCTGCAAGTTACAGGGCAGTTTGGAAACATAAGCCAGTTGCTGCAGGAGCAGTATACAATACAGCCTCAGGCTCCCCTGCAAATCACTGCTGTTGGCAGAGCTAATTCAGGAAAGAACAAGAAAGAACAAGTGCCTGCCAAGAAAATATGCAGTCTAGGCTGTTCAGTCATTTTAGGCTGGGAGACCTAAAGATGAGGCCAGAACCATGAACTCCCTGCAGTAGGAGCCCAACAAACAAGGTTCTGGGAACTGAAACAGATCAGATCCCTTTTTCTGATCAGACAGCTTCCTAAGCCAGATCTGAGTCCACTTAGCCCAAACCCATGAGTTCACTCTGCTTGGTGATGCTGGTATTAAAGGACTACTTGTGACCGCCCCCTCCGCCAGACACCTACCCTCTGATACCCACCAGGCCCCAGTACGTGTGGGACTGGAATAGAGGAACACACACACATTCCATCTGACTGTCAGTGGTGAACATGCTCACCAGGGGAGAATGTGACCTCATTCTTCCATACATTTAAGTTGAAAAACAAGGGAGGGGCTGAAGGGATGAATTCTTCTGTCACCAAGAAATACACAGTCCAGCAGGCCGTCCTTCTCCTTCTCTGAAACCCCAGCCCTCTCTACAACTTGACTCCAGGC
>NW_011889147.1:204458-223242 GCF_000151845.1 Pteropus vampyrus
CCAAGGAATGGTCACCTTAGCCCAGGGCACCAGCCTGGGCTAAGGCAGACACCAGACTGGGCTAAGGCACCCATAAGGGAGGCCACCAGGCCAGGGCCACCTCTCCAGCATGTCCTTCATCCTGCCGCAAACCATCCCTCTTATTTAGGCTTTTCCATTTGGATCCCCCTTCTTGCCTCTTTCATTAGATAGCTCCCCTTGATCATACTTGTATATTCAATCTTTCTCTCTCCTCAAGAGTCTTATTCTTAGTTTAAAATATACTTAAAGCTCTTCCAGCCTAAATTGTCCCCCTCTCAAGCTGCTGTTCCCACAGTTACTGCCTTAAATGTCTCCTTTTCTTTCCAGCAACTTCCTTGAGAACTGAGTAGCCAGCACTCACTGCCGTCTATTCACATTGACCATTCTCTCACACCTGAATTCTGGTTTTCATACCAACCCTGCCCTCAATTTCACTGGCAGTGCTCTAGGTTTGCTAAAGATCCAGGTCATCAAATCCAAGAGTCACTTTTCAATCCTCCTCTGATAAGCTATTCGCCTGTGTTTGGGGGAATTAAAAACAAAAAAGTTTACCCAGAGCACTGACAGGGGAACAGGGGCATGTGAATTCTAACTATAGAAAGTTTGCTCCAAGGAGAAAGCAGATCTTGGGCGTAAGAGTTGAGACTAAGAAACCCAAAATCACCCACCCACCTTGACAGCTGGATGCTGGGACTTGACCTAATTAATGGTGTTGGTAGGCTTCTTGACAGGCAGATGTTATTGCCCCCATTATACCGAGAAGAAAACTGAGGGCTCAGAAAAAAAATAGATTGCCCAAAGTTACACAGTGAGTTAGGATCAGAGCTCCTTCCATCACAGAGTAACGCCAACAGCTACTAAATAATAATAATAATAATAACAACAACAACAACAACAATAACACCAACAGTAATAATAATCAACATCTCAATGGCGATGCATCCAAAAATTAACTTGAGATCTTTCCCCAAAAACCTGCTCTACCAGTAGCTTACATTACCTCAACTAATGACAACCTGCTCTACCAGTAGCTTACATTACCTCAACTAATGACAACTTCTTCATACCACTTGCACTGCTACTGGTTTAGTGCCAGCCACCATCATCTCTCACTTAGATTACTTGGTAATCTCCTACCATGTCTCTCTGCTCTTTCTCTCTCACCTCCCTCTCCCAAGTAACCTCCCTCCCAGCTCCATTATATTCTTCTCAAAGCAGTCAGAGTGATCTTTTTAAAACTAAGACAGATTCCTCCCAACTCATTGTCTAGGTCTCTCTCATTCTCTGCCTCTGAGGGGAGACCACACTCTGTCTTTGGAGTGTTACCCCTCCTCTCATAAACTTTTCTTTTGACTCAAACAACAACAAAAACCTAAGACAAATCATGACACTCCCCTGCTCAAACCTCAGCACTGGTTTCCCATCTCACTCAGACTAAAAGTCAAAGTCCTAACCCTGGCTTAGGCGGCCCTTAATCATCTGCTCCTGTTTAGAGGTCCAGCTCCTGCTAGTCCCACCTTGATCTTAACACTTCAGCCACCAAGTAGCCATTTCAAACACACCAGGCCTACTCTTGCCTTAAGGCCTTCCGCACTAGCTGGAGGCTCTTCTCTCGCCCCCAATGGCCACTTGACCCTTGCCTTTTTCGAGTTCACTTAAATCTCACATTCTCGTTGTGACCTACCATAGCTCCTCACAACTCCTGATTCCCCCTCACTCTCTGCTGCTGCTTCCTTTTTCTTAGCACTTACAACCTCCTAATATATCATGTAATGTACTTATTTGTCTCTTTCCGCTACAATGTAAACTTTTCAAGGACAACGATGTTTTGTTCACTGATATATCCCAAGCGCCTTTTTAAAAGCGTCTGGCACATATTGTTTGTCGAATGAATAAAACCACCGTGTTGACACCTTATGACGCTGTCAAGCTTTAAAAGCCACTTTGACAGCCGTTATCCCATTGAAGTGTGAAACACGATTTGCGACCCTTGCGCAGCTCTCTGGCTCCATCTGGCGGAGTGAGTTGTTTCTCTTCTCCTAGCCCGGTCCCAAGTTTACTCGGAACTATTTAGCTCGGTCTCGCTGAGTGCGCACCCGGACGAGATCAAAGAGCACAAACTCAGAGCACAAAATTGTAGTGCCGTGAGAAGCATCATTAGTAACCAATAGGCATAAAGATCTTGTTCACGTGGTGCATATTCAGCCTATGGTGCTCCTAATATTTCCTAGCTTACTCCTTTCCGCTCCAAGCTCCTTCTCTCTCGACAAGATGGCCACACCGGCGGTACCGGCGAGTGCTCCTCCCGCCACTCCAGCCCCAGCCCCGGCTACAGCTCCAGCCTCAGCCCCAGCCCCGGCCCCAACTTCAGCGCCAGCGCCGGCTCCGGCTCCAGCGCCGGTTCCGGCTCCAACTCCAGCCCCATCCTCATCCCCAGATCCCGCGGCAGCGGCGGCTACGACCGCGGCTCCGGGCCAGACCCCGGCCTCAGCGCCAGCCCCAGCGCAGACCCCGGCGCAGTCGCTGGCTGGGCCAGCTCTACCAGGTCCCTTCCCCGGCGGCCGTGTGGTCCGGCTGCACCCGGTCATTTTGGCCTCCATAGTGGACAGCTACGAGCGACGCAACGAGGGCGCTGCCAGAGTTATCGGGACCTTGCTGGGTGAGTGGTCAGAAAAAAACTGACGTTCTCTTCGACCTCCCACCTCCCCCTTAACTTGCACCCCTTTCTTCTCGTCCCCATTGATCTCTTACCTATTTCTTCATCTGGCTTTTCTGCTGAGACTAATCTTCCCAAGAAACTTAAACATTCTTGCCTGATTGCTGTCACTTTGGGCAACTTTGAGCAACATAAGATGTATAAGAAATAGTTAGGTATTAAGTAGTATCGTGTGCCGAATGATTTACATTTTAATTTTACTGATAGCATGTCATATCAGATATGTTCAGCTCCAGTCTACCGAAAACGAGTTCAAACGCTGACGAGGAAGTCAAAGACACTTGATTCCCTAAGCCCAGTGACCACGTTTTCCTCTCCTTATCTACTGGCTAAAATGCCTTTATTTTCTAGGTGTTAACAAAGGTGTTAACAAAGTTCCTAACCAGTTGGCAAAAGGGACATCTGTTAAAAGATTTCCCTCTCAACAAATAAACCGGTTTGGCAGGAACCCATTTAGGGTTTCAATAATAATCTGCTTTCATAAATGCGTAAGCCTGATCCTCTGTCCTTCTCATGCAGTACATCCTGTCTCTGATTGTCCATTTGGACACAACAGTTGTATTATCTATTTATGATATTGCTTAACTTTCAGATAACAACCTTTTCCCTACCCATGTTCCAAATTTGAGGAATAGATGTTTTATATTAAAGTAATTTGTAAAACTTAGAACCACTAAAAAGGAATTATTGATAATATATCCTTTTCTCTGAGTACTGCTGGTCCCATCAAATTCATTTTCACTTCATTTTAGGCACTATTTTAGACCCCTTTGTGAAACTATTCCAGTTGCATGTATCATTTCTCTTTCTTATTCTTGAACGCATAATAGTCTTTCTACCATAGAAGACAATTGATGTATTACAAAGAGGACACGATTTGTAGGCAGACTCCACCAAACATATGTCTTAAACACGCACATTCTCCCTCTTTTTCTTTGAGAGTGTAGCATTTTACAGAAACTTCAATTAATCCATTATCTTCCAAACGTTGCCATGGTTTTTCTCAAACCAAGCCTTTGTATTCTCTCTGCCACAAGTGCCTTCTCTGCTCTTCCTTATTTGTTTCTTTCCTTTTTTTTTTTTCCTTCCTTATTTGTTTCTTTAAGTTCCACTCATCTTCCAGGTTCTTAGGAAAAGTGTTCAGTATTGGTCCTTCATCCCATACTTCCACCCTCACCCACATTCTTAACCTCCCAAAGTATGATAGCATTCTGTGACTGTGCACTGCTTTGAGCTTCTGTAATAAATGATTTTTGCGTCACTGACTTGGCACTCGACAAATACTAATTTACTCTTTCAGCTGCACTGTCAGATTTTCCAAACTCACTGAAGTTATTTACCTGAAGAAACAATTCTCCACCCAAGGTTTGTGCTAAGTACCCCAAATATTACAATTACCCTAATAAGACCAACTGTAAATTAGATCTTCAGATCCCCTTCAAGACGGGGATCAGCTGTTACCAAGGCAGTGCTTCCTGAAGAATGAAGCATGAGTTCTGCTTGCTAGGAACTTACAAATTTTCTCAGACATTAATTCATGAAACATATTTCATTTGGTTAAATGAAGTCACTGGTGTTTCTTATGTACCATAAAACTCTTAGGTAGTAGAATCCAAAGTTTGATAAAATGAGCTCTACTCTAACCCTAAAGATGAAGACATATTCTTGTATAAAAACCATTAGAAGATAATGTGATAAATGCTCTAATAGAAGGGTGTCATAGTGGCATAGAAAATATAGAAGACTTACTATTTCAGAATCTTGGAAGTGGTCAAGTCTTTTGAATGCTGATGAGAGGTAAAATAAGAAAGAATATTTATTCGTTGGGTTTGGGGACATAGTTTCAGGCAGAAACCATAGTGAAGTGGACTTAGACTGTGGGCAGCATTTGCAGCCCAGGATGAGAGATGCCAGTAGATAAGAGAAAAAAAGAGAAGTCAGGGGACTAGCAGTCTTAATGAGGTCAAGAAACAAATGTAAGTAGTGAGAACGAAGTTATCAGAACTAGAATAGAAGTTTATAGTAAAAGACTGACATTTATGTTGAAGGTTCACAGGTAGAAGGTTTCCGGATGATGATAACGGTTAAGGTTGTGACCATGGGATCAGATGGCTGAAGGAAGGTACAGGTGAAGCTCCCTAAGCTGTGTTCTCTGAGACTAGGGAGCTGTATGGGTGGTCTTTGTAGACATAATTAAAATCTTTTGGGTAGCTCTGCAAATTAAATTATAGAGAAAGCCTAGAGGCTGAAAACTGAAGGTCACAGAGTAACGGCCTGGAGTAGGAGTGATAGTGGGAAGTAACAGGCAAAGGGAGACCTTGTGAAGGAAGGAGTTGGAGGTCACTCCAGAATTTTAGTTCTCTGGAGAATCCTGGTCCCATCGATGCACATGGCTGAACTTGGAGCTAATGAGTTCAGTTTTTTGTTCATTGACTTTGAGGAGACCTCTGAAAATCTGAAAGCATTTGGGAAGTGCTTGGAGGCTGGCTGTTCGGAGCCTTAGTTACATAACACATGGACAATTCTCTCTCACAGGAACTGTTGACAAGCACTCAGTGGAAGTCACCAATTGCTTTTCAGTACCACACAATGAGTCAGAAGATGAGGTGAGTGGGGATTTGAGCTGCTCCTGTGCAGTCTATAGCTGATCTTTTGCTAGGCTCCCCTTAGAGCCCTCCCACACAACATGTGCTCCTAACTAGGGCTCCTGCAGTTCAAAGAGCTGTGTTCTATTTGTATATACTTCACAGGCCTCTTCTGTCTATTGGGGTGGCCTCTCATCTTTTCTATCCATTTTTTTATGGATTTCTGGCTTCTGAGCTTCCTTTTCTGCCTTCTTAGGTTGCTGTTGACATGGAATTTGCTAAGAACATGTATGAGTTGCACAAGAAAGTCTCTCCAAATGAGCTTATCCTGGGCTGGTAAGTCGGGGGGCAGCAGGGATTGGAAGATCTCTCATTGATTGCCAAGGCCTTTTGCTACCAGACCAGGCATTGTGCTCCCTTTTATGGAGACAGAGTATTGAAGGTGTATTACCTCAAGGAACTATGAATTCAGTATGTTTCACTGGCAATTTTGATCCCGTGAGGCCAAGAATATTTTTTTTGAATTGTAGCTTGTTCCAAGCAAGTGTTACTGGTGGCTTAGAATTTTTCAAGATCTCTTAAGTCAGCTTTGATTTGATTTGATATAGTTTTCAGTGTGTTTATTATTTTGGTATTTGAGTGTCACTGGGTATCACTACCATAGGGCTGTCAGGTACCTGGAGACACGCATGCCTCCATCATGTTTGGTATTGATATCACATGTAGACTTGTGTCCACAGCTATGTTTCATTTTCTAGGTACGCTACAGGCCATGACATCACAGAGCACTCTGTGCTGATCCATGAGTACTACAGCCGAGAAGCCCCCAACCCCATTCACCTCACTGTGGACACGAGCCTCCAGAACGGCCGCATGAGCATCAAGGCCTATGTTAGGTGATCAGAGTCTTGGGCCACAAGAGCACAAACAGCTCTCTATTTTATTCCGTGCCTGGATGACACCCCACCTCCACCCCAAGCAGGTTTAAGCCTTCAGTGTGTAACTCACTGCCTCCTAAGGAAGCCCATTCCTCACTCTGAACAGTTGTCAATAGAAAGGTTTCACTCTGAAACAAAATCTTTCCTAGAAGTTTCCACTCACTAATCCTAGTTGTACCCCACATTTTTTCTCATTGCTCTTAACTAATTTCAAATGACAGCCCTTTCGGTATTTGAGCAAGCTGTTGTGTTCTTTGTGTCATTTTTTTCTAGAAGTTAATTCTGCATGGTTCCTACAGCCGATTCTCACATGGTAATTTGGTCACGATCCTTCACCATTTTCACTGCTTTGAGTTACTCCTTAGTCTTCCCTTATCCTTAGAACTGAGCACAGGACTCGGAGAAGTGCAGATTAAAAGATGGCTGTCATTTTGGACATTTCTCTTAACCCAGGATTAATATAGTTTTGGTGACCACAGCATTATAGTATCGTCACACTGAGCTTGCAGGCAGTTAAATGCTAGTTGATGGGAGAAGCTGGAAAGGGCTCTAGTGGCATGCTGAAGAAGGGGTTGCTATAGGAATCAGAAAGACTCTATTCTGTTTCAAATGAAGATATTTGTTAGTGTATACACTGTTTAACTTTGTGCTCTTTTTGTGTCTGACACTGATGAAACCAATTAACCACTATTCAGTAAGACGCAGATGGTGGATACCAAGCCCTTATGGCCACTTGCTGTACCACTAAGCTCTAGCCTTCTCCTGGTTTCTTAGACTTTCCAGATATTTCAGATGCCTCAAGATCCAGTTGGAAGTGTATAGTTGGCATAGTAAAGGCATTCACCTTTAGTGAGATGACTTATAGCACCCAATCTAATCTTGGTAAACTAGAGTCATTTTGTTTTTTTAGGCACAGATAAAGGGCTCAGTCCTAGAAAAGACCTGTCCTGTCTCTTCTTTCTGTGGGGGTGGATGTTTAGGCAGCAGCTCCACAGAGAAATCCAGTGTCCTGTCCTCTCATCATTGAGATTCCACAGTGTGAAGTATTCCTCTGAAGGGACCAGGCCAGGTCTGAAAGCCGAATCCCCTATCACAGGCCAAGGGTTTGGTGTGTGGAATGAACCAGGGGAAGAAAACGACTTGCTCCTGTGAGGCCTCCGAGATTCAGACCTTCTTATATCAGAACCTTAGAAGCCATACTCTTGCTGTAACTACATTTCCAGCCTGGATTAGACATGAAGACTCTCTCAAGGCTAGCTATTTACCTTGACTTCTCTCTCCCTAGCACTTTAATGGGTGTCCCTGGGAGGACCATGGGGGTGATGTTCACACCTCTGACAGTGAAATATGCGTATTATGACACTGAACGCATTGGAGGTGAGTAATTTTCCCATGCCCTTTTTCAAGGTCTTTGGCATTTTTAATGGGAAGGGGTTGCTGTTCTCTAACAAGGGTAGAGGGGCTTGGTAGGTTAAAGAGGAACAATTGATCTAAGCTTCACAATGACTAGGAATCACAGTCATTCTCCTACATAAGTGAGATTTGAGGAATTATGTGTGAAATTGTTAGAGATGGGAAATTATCAGCACTAGAGGCTACTTAGCTATTCATGTGAGACCAAAACCAGTGATTAGAATACTAGGTGCAGAAGCTGAGTGCTTTCAGGAGGAAGAAAAGCTAATAAGGCCAGAGCAGGGGAGTTTGGGGAAGTCGACCGAGTCCAGAGGGAGGTAGGAAAGTTAGTAGGATGTTGAGGGATCGTCTCTTTCCTGATATGATGACTGAATTCTCTGTCCCTTTTACCCCCAATGCACTCTCACAGTTGACCTGATCATGAAGACCTGTTTTAGCCCCAACCGGGTGATCGGACTCTCAAGTGACTTGCAGCAAGTGGCAGGGTCATCGGCTCGCATCCAGGATGCCCTAAGCACAGTGTTGCAGTACGCAGAAGATGTACTGGTGAGGAGGGGAAAGAAAAGGAAGGAGGAGGGCATAAATCTTCACTCCATTGTCGCCGAGAGATAGGCTGGTGAAATGACAGTCCTCAGTGGTGAAAATTAACTGTTCCTCATGCAGTCTTTCTTTGTTTGGTGCTCAGTCTGGAAAGGTGTCAGCTGACAATACTGTGGGTCGCTTCTTGATGAGTCTGGTTAATCAAGTACCCAAGATAGTTCCTGATGACTTTGAGACCATGCTCAACAGCAATATCAACGTGAGTGCCATCTCCAGGCTTCTGGGAGCCTGCGCCTTCCCCTACCTCAGTATATACACACAGATGTGAAGGGAGTTGGCGGGATGGCCAGGAGTGGGACAGAGGAGGGAGAGCTTCACCTTTGGCCCCTTTGCTGTCCAGGTTGGGAGGAAGGAATAGATAGTACACATGCTCGGAGATTCCCTTCTTCCTTGATTTCATTGGCCCAGGTGCTGCTGATACTGTGACTTGTCTAGATTCTAGATTGAAAGAAATGCTTAAATTCAGAAAACAAAATGCAATTTGTTTTCCTCATGTGAGTTTATGGACTCCCTATAATTCTACCTATGGATCTCAACTCAAGCACCCTTAGTCTTTATATCAGTAGAGATGAGAAAGTGTTCTCAAGCATTTTCTTCCTGTCTTTTACCTTCAACTCTTGCTCACCCTCTCTCAACTGTCATTTATCTAGGACTGTCCTCACACTCAGTGTTCATTGTAGAGCTGGCCAAGGCCAACCTTTCTGTTCCCCTTCTACTCAACTCCTCACTCATCATGGCTTCTTTCTCTTCCAGGACCTGCTGATGGTGACCTACCTGGCCAATCTCACACAGTCACAGATTGCCCTCAACGAGAAACTTGTAAACCTGTGAATGGGCCCCAGGCAGCACTCCTGCCATTCTGGGCCCTAACCCTGGGACTCAGAATGGAGTGAAGTAGAAATGGCTTCTTGTGGTTTGAGTCACACTGAGTCAGTCAACTGCTTGTGACTCTAAATAAACATAGCCTCGCTTTTGTAAATGAATTCCATCTTATGTGAGTTTACTTCTGGGTGGAAGAGAGAAAATTGTAGTAGAGCCCATGCAGAAACCAAGAAGTGAGTATTCTGGGTAGAAGTTGGTCCCTGTGTTTGGCATGACTTCTCATCAGTAGTTGCACCCACAGCCAGGCCACTTTAGCTTCACCTGACCCCAGACCAGATAGCCTTCTTAGCGCACTGGTTTACAGGGGCACTTTCTCCCCGCTCTTTTAACTTATGCTCAGACCAAACTGGATCTCAAAAGAAATTGTTTTTTATCACTTCCGTAGCATCTGATATGGGTAGCAGTATAAAGGTTGCCTTAGGTATAGTTGGAAGTACCTAGAGAATGTATGTGCTAGTGAATGAAAAGAGGAGATAAGGGGGTAGATATAGAGCTCAATCCTCGGTTGCATGAGTCCTGGGAGAAAGACAGCCTTATCCATGGTGAGAACTAATGGTGCTTTACCAAATTTTTTTCTTGATTTTCAGTCTGGAAAGGTGTCCACTGACATTACGGCGAACTATTTCTTAATGGATCATGTGGTTTCCACAGGAAATGAAAATGAGAATCCATGCAAGGAAAGTAAATGAGAGAATTAGATACTTAATCTGAACTGAAAGAGTAGAGGGTGTGGCTAATGTTTTACAATGCTTGAATAGTAAGATAGAGCTGTTTGCCACTATGGTTCAGCGAGGCAGAATTAGGATCTCTAGGTTAAATTTTTCTCCATTTTAGTGGGGAAAACAAAAGTAAATGATCACTTGCAAAACAGAAAATGAGTGCTGGATCTAATATTTATTGAGCACCTATTATGTTTGGGAGAATTTTTTTTTATTTTCATATTACAGAGGGAGCTGGGGTTCAGAGAAGTTGAGCATGTTACTTGAGGTTACGCAATAGTGAGTGATAAAACAGGATTGGAATCTAGGTCTGGATTTTATTTTCATGGATGGCCCTCTGCTTCACAGTTTAATGGCCCACTTAATTAATAGAGCAAAAATATGACATAACAGGAGCTTATCATAGGGATTGACCAGCTCTGTTGGAGTCTGGGAAGATTCTACCCAGGACATGATATCTGAGCTGGTGTTTTGTGTTGTTTTTGTTCGTTTGTGTTTGTTTTACCAGGAAATCAGGAAAGGGTAGTCGAGTCAAAAGAAACACATAAAAAAGCAGAGAAATGTAAAAAGCTTAACGTGCTCAGAACCAAAGAGGCATATGCAAGAGCCAGACCGTAAGGGCCCTTGGTCTGTGGAGGTTGGCGTTTTATCCTAAAAGTTGTGAGAAGGCACTGGATAATTTTAGGCAGATTTAATCAGATTTGGATTTCAGGAAGATCACCTGGTAATAGTGTGGAGGAAGGACAGAAAGGGAAAGAAGTAGAAACAAGGAGACGAGTCAGTCAGAGGGCCACTGCGATTGTTCAGAGAGACTGAGTGCCAGACTCACTCAGTGGCAGTGGGGATGGTGACGAAGACTCGAATTCATGAGGATGGTATAAGGCAGCCTCAAGAGGACTTGGAAACCGATCGAAACGTGGATGGTGAGAGGTGGGTGGGGTCCAGGATGTTGCCGGTTTCTGATAAAGGTGATTGAAGGAATGGTAGTATATGGAAACTGGCTACCAAAGTGGTGGAAACTGACAAGCTGCAGAGGTGTGGCCAGAGTCAAGATTAGAGGGGCAATGTGGAACCAAATAGTGAAGTCTTAAATGCAACAAAAGAACTGTGACTTAGTTAAACTATGGGGCTGTACCAGATCTTTTGGGGAAAGGCTGAAGAATTCAGGTTATCCATTTGTTCATGTAATAGTTACCAAATGCCAAACAGTATGTTAAGCAAAAAGCCATGATGCCTGCTTAGAATCTACTAGAAGGGACAGATAAGTAAAGAAGTCATTACTTTAGGAATCATAGGTGTTGGAGGTCATGGAAGGCATCTAGTTAGGAAGTGAAATCTAAGCTGGACTTGAATGAGGAAGAGACAGACTGAAAAAGAAGGAAAATGGAGCATTCTAGGCACAAAACAGTATGTGCAAAGGCTCAAAGAAGGACCAAGTCAGCCATGTGGCTTCATCAGTGCTGACCCCATGGCTCAGGAGATGTTTGTAAGGATATCTGGATTTTTTTTTTTTTTTTTTTTTACGACTTTGCTTATTTGTGCACCAGTTGGTTTTTACAATGAATGTTTTCACACATTCTCTATGTTACATGGTTGTGCATATGCTAAAAATATCTTAGACCATGTCTGGGTGAGACGTGTTGTTTGAGTTCCATGACACCATACTCCCCTGACTTTCAACCTTCTTAGCTGCTCCTTTTCAGTGCTTTTTCTTAGTCCTTCCTTCTCTGACTCTCAGCGTTTCATTCTCCAGGGTTGCATCCTGGGTCTTCTTCACTTTCTACTCTATACCCTCTTGACTAGAAAATCTCACCAATGCCTGTGACAGTTACTGTATGTTAAGGATGCCCAATCTCTAGCTCTGGCCCACATTTGGAACTGTTTTCCTGATTTCAGACTAGTTAAACAGACAAGATATACTCATCTGGATGTCTCAAAAGCATCTTAAATTCAACTTATTCCATAATGAACTGATTGTCTCTTCCTCTCACACAAATTACTTCTTGAATTTCCTCTGGTGATGACACAACTATGTACCCTGTTGTCAAAACCAGAAACCTTGGATGAATCCTTGATTCTCCTCTCCCTTTCCACCATTATGCCTCAACTAGTTTTTTACAATTCTGTCTTCAGTCTTACCCTCTCTGTTATTGTGCTGTAATAAATATATATTTCGTCTTCATCCTTGGTCCTCGCACACAACTATTAAAACCTTTGGAATTTCTTCAGTGATAAGAGCTATAAAGATTTAAAGAGAGTCTTGTTATTCCTAACAAGCCCCTTTCAACACATCTGAGTTTATATCAATTAAGTAATTTTGGAAAACCTCTAGGTTAGGGGTCCTCAGCCCCCTGGCCACAGACCCTACAGGCCACGGGCTGAATAGCAGGAGGTGAGCTGCTGGCTGGCAAGCGAGTGAAGCTTCATCTGTATTTGCAGCTGCTCTGCAGCGCTAGCATCACCCCATCAGCTCCACCTCAGATCATTAGGCATTAGAGTTTCATAGGAGTTCCAGTCCCTGGTGCCAAAAAGGTTGGGGACCAGTGCTCTAGGTAACCACAAATGGGGGCTGGTTGTCAGGTGAAACGACCATGTAATGGAAGGTTGGAACTTTCTTAGCTTGGGGAGAGGAGAGGGGCTGAAGGTTAAATTAATTATCAACGGCCAGTGATTTAATCAGCCATGCCTATGTAATGAGTCCTCCATAAAAACCCAAAAGGACAGAGTTTGGAGAGTTGCTGGGTTGGTGAACAAGAATGCATTCAGGAACAAGGTGCATGCCAGGAAAGCAGTGCACCCCAAACTCCACAGGTGTGCCATACTTCCAGACCTCACTATGTGCCTCTTCCTCTGGCTGTTCGTTCATGTCCTCTGTAATAAATCAGTAATGATAAGTAAACTATTTTCCTTAGTTCTGTGAAGCACTCTAGCAAATTAAATGAAAAATCAAAGAAGGAAGTCAGGGGAAGCTCCAATTTATAACTTGTTGGTCAGAAGCACAGGTGACAACCTGGACTTGGCGACTGACATCTGAAGAGGATCAGGGGCCGGCGAGGGGAGGCAGTCTTGTTGGACTGAGTCTTTAGCCTTGGGATCTGATGCTACCTCCAGGTTGGTAGTGTCAGAATGGAGTTAAATTGTGGGACACTCAACTGGTGTCTGAAAATTGCATGGTGGGAAAATCATCACATCTGGTCATAGAAATGTTTGCTGTGACAAGTGTAGAGAAAAACAGTTTTCCTATTCACCGTCTTTGAACCATTCTCACAGTGGCCACACTGCTCTCTGTAAATCTGACCAGGACATACCTCCGATGAAATATATTCAGAGGCATCCCATTGCTCAGGACGAAGGCCACACCTATAACAATATGTATGGCTCATCATACCTTGCCTGACTCCAGCTCCATCACACTCCCAGCCGAGGCTCCATTTGTACTTGCTCTGCCCTCTGCTAGATCTATGCCCCTTTAGTTGGCTAACTACTACTCATCTTTTAGGTTTTAATCTAAATGTTGTGTCCTCTTGGAAGGTGTTCCTATACCATGATCTCATGACATTCTCTCATCTTGGCATTTGTTTTGGGCTTGTCTATTGATCCTTTATTAGAACACAAGCTCTACGAGGGCAGAAACTATCATCAGTAGTCATTAGGAGCCTTTGGAGAGGGACTGGATGGATGAAACATGCCAGATGTGAGGTTATTTGTTTTACCCATTTATTCTGCAGATATTTAGTGATGTTTAGTGTGCACCAAACATAGTGTTGGACACTGGGGATATAAAAGTAGAGGAACCATGCCCTCTGCCCTCTATGGGTTTTACAGTTATGGGGAAGACGCACAGAAATAAACAATTATGACCTAATGCAATGATTGCTATAAAAGAGGAATAATTCTTAGGAAGACACGAGGACATGCTTAAATCTGTCTGAGAAGGGAATTCAGTCTTGAAAGACATTGGGATTGACTGGGCACAAAAGAAGAAGAGCTTTAAAGAAAGGAATGAAGGTCAAAATACCCTTAATTCTACAGTGGCTCATATAGTTGTGTTTTCAAGGATACGGTAGCTTAGAGGTAAGAATAGGGTTGCAATAACAGGCACAACACAGTATTTCTGCTTTCTCCGTGGGGACATCTGCCTTCTCAGATCCTCCTAAAAGTCAGGGGTGTCTTACAAGTTCTCCGCACCTGGAGTCAAATTTTAACCAAATTTTCATAAAATTTTCATTGTATGTGCCAGTAACAGAAGTTCCTACGGGGCTAACAAAAATTCCAGTGGTCCCCTTTTCTGATGTCTCATAAAAGGGCAAACATTTGCATTTGGTGATCTACGCTGTGATTAAGTCTTTCTCTGATGGCCTGTCTGATCTGTCCTGATTTATCTTCTGTATCACTGGGGGTTGCCGGCCCTGTGCTTTTATCTCTGTTCCAGGATGAAGGTCGTCAGTCTTATAATGGTCTCTGCCTACAAGTGTTGGTCCTTGTCCATGATGATGGACCACAAGTCCAAGCAACTGCTCAGCTCTGTGCCCAAGGTTTTCTGAGTTGTGACCACTAGAGGGTTCCCTCGCACCACTTAGAGCCTGCTCTTCACACTCCTTTAGTTTCTGAGCAGTTTTCTACAGGCCTACAGAAAAATCATAGTCAGCTTTGGAGAGGCCAGGGCAGTGCAGAATGAATGAACAAAGCTTCTAGAGATGCTTCGTTGGCCACTTTTGAGCCATATTGATGATACCAAAGCATCTTTCTCTATACTTACCCCCAAAACACTCCAAAGAAACAATTTATTTGAAAATGTGTTTTGGAAATAGTTTTCGGTAAAACTCCTAGGGCCCACTCCCCTTCCAATCAGACTGTAATCTATAAGACCTCCATATAAAAGTCCTGGAGCTTCCATTTCCCAGGAGAAACACTGGCCTAGGCCCTGATGACCAAACAAGGTTTTGGGGCTTTTCATCCAGGGAAGGGATGGTGCCAGAGCTAGTATATAGTCCTGGGATCCCTACAAAAGAACCTGGCCTCTCCACATGGTACTAAAGTTTTTGGCAGGTGAATGAGGGGCACTCAGCAAGCTCTGGAGGTTGGAAGAAGGAGATGGTATAAGACAAGATCACATCCAGTCCCAGGTAAGACTGCTCAGCTGATTGGGGGTGCAAGAGATGGCTTGAAGTTAAGGGTTAGCTGAGAATGGAAACCCCAAACTTAGACTTAAAAATTAGCTGGAATACGGAACATACTTAGCTGGGTCTCTTAAAAGCAGAACATGTAACAAGGACTTGGGGGAAGGTATTTTATGTGTAAAGCGATCTGTACGAGATTCCTAGGGTTGCCATAAAGAATATCACAAACTTGTTGGCTTAAAATAACAGAAATTTATTATCTCACAGTTCTGGAGACCAGAAGTCTGAAATCAAGGCATGTTCTAAGTATTGGGGACACAGCACTATATATATATCAGCTGATAGTTTAATGCACGTTCTATATTCTGAAGAACACTGACCCAGTCCAAAGTTTTATCCCAAAGCTGGTTCCTTAGCTGAGCCTTTAATAGGCATTCTCACTTTCTACCCTTTGTTTCCAGGTAATGAAGTATATGGCAAGACCCCTTCTTACACAAAATTGTCAGGCATCCTTTACCATAAAATAGACCTTTCAGCTGAGTCTTCACTATGCAGCATCTCAGGTTGATCATTACAGCTTATAAGCCACCAGAAAAATACTACAGACATAGAAGATAAATCCATATTCAGAAATGGTCTCGGTTCCAATAAAGACACACTGCTGCCCTACCTAGGATGGAAAGAGTCTGATGTAATCAACTTCCCACCAAGTGCTGGGGCATTCTCAAGGAATGACGATCCGGCCTCTGTGACTGCAGATGAGCAGACTGAAACAAATACTCATGCACAAATGGTTTATTAAGAAAGTGTCTCAGTGGTGTGATCATAAATGATTAACAACTGGCTCTCTGGAAAGAAAATTGAAAAGCCTCGATTCATAGCATTTGCCAATTTCCATGAATACTCCGTGGTGAATGCTCCCACCATGGCCAATTTAAAGCTACCAACATGACATTTCTGAACGTGGAGTTAAGAAATGCAAACAATCGGCTCTTGGCACTAGCCAGCTCCAGAACACTGCTGACATGCTGCTACAGGAGACATGGAAAGGAGCAGATGGAGGAGGACAAGAAACGGGAAGTGAAGCAAGAGTGTGATCTCAGACAAAGTCCCACGGAAGTTAGAGTCAACCTGATCCTATGGGGAGACTGGAGTACAGGTTACACCCAAGGCAAGGATGCTGCACTTTCATACTGTCAGGAGTTAGGTAAGGGCCATCCAGGGTGGAAGTAAATTCCTAGGTATCTACTGCAGTTTGTGTGGGCGAGCAAAGTGGCCCCAGCAGTGTGAAGGCAGTCCTCGGAAGAAGAGGTAAAGGTGTTGGGATTTAGAAGTAAAAGTACATCAAAGCTGTTGGCAAAAGTGGAAGGTGGCCTGGACACACAGATTAGTAAAAAGGGAGCCAAAAGATCTGAGTGAAGCATCAATGTCTGCTGCACCATCTCACTTACTGTAGGCCATCACCATATCCAAGCTTCAGGGGGCGGGGGCGACCACAGCAAATGTATTAGACCCGGGTCCTGGTGTCCTTGCCAGAACATTCGATCCTGAGTCACAGGAGGGTGCTCCCGGATCAATAAGCTCTCTACATCTAACCTTATATTCTCTCTCCAGCCTCCTCCCTCCTGAACATCTTCAAGATGGGCTCCTATATTTATTCTCTCTGCTCTTACTACTACTACTACATTGTATCAGATAAGGTTTAAGCCAAGAAGCGGAACCCTCTCTCCAAAAGAGGACAAAGTCCTTTGTCAATCTTTGGGTGATGTGCATTTCCCTTCTGGATGAGTCATACTCCCCTTTTGGTATCAAGTAGCTTAAATACTGAGAGGAAAGTTCGATTACTATTTACACGTATGGTATTAGATGGCATGGGAATAGGAGAGAAGGAAAAATGTTGCTATATATATATATACATATATATTCATATCATGGGAAGAATAATTCTATCAGAAAATGAGGCTCAGCATAATTTAGGGGTTCAAGGCCCCCAACTTTATCAAAATCTGCTCATGTGTCCCCTTACCAGTTTTCAGGGCTGCACTGAAAGCTCCTTCTTAGCTTTTATGACCTCTGCTCTTCCAGGATGTCTAGGATGTAGCTTTCCTACAGCTTTCAGTCCTGGCTCAGGACACCTGGCCTTGGGCTTCTTATTTGTACTTTTAGGGGTGTCAGAATTTGGAGGTGAAAGGTTGGGAGCCCAGTACACTTGCTATTGGCTCTTATGCCTATAGAGTTCTTTTATACCAGCTACCTCATTCCCTGGTGAGATAGAATGTGTATTTATTACTACTGCCTCCAGTGGGCTCACCAAGGCAGGCTGCAGGAGCCTGGCATCCAGCACC
The DNA here is from genome assembly GCF_000151845.1 of Pteropus vampyrus. Taxonomy (NCBI): domain Eukaryota; kingdom Metazoa; phylum Chordata; class Mammalia; order Chiroptera; family Pteropodidae; genus Pteropus; species Pteropus vampyrus. The sequence continues at coordinate 221,798 of NW_011889147.1, forward strand.
CAATGTTGGCCTCAGGAGGGCTCTACAACTGCTAGTGCTGAGCTAACCTAGGTTGGAGCGAAATGATGCTGGAGAAGGACTTGCCTTCTTGAGGGAGTCCTTTCTTAGGCCCCATTGCCTTTCCATCAGCCCCTTGGAGAAAGGACATCTGTGGAGGCTTGTCTTAATAACATACCAGTCAGGAGCTGTGGCTTCTGGTTCTGCAGTGTCTGTGGAAGGTGCCACAAATTCCATACATTCTCCAGATAAGGAAGTTCACCCTTCACCCCTTCCCAAACAATGAAATAAGGCTTCACACACTTGCAACAAGTTGATTCTGGAGCCTAATCTACCATCCTGAGGTCATGGCTATGCGAAGAGTCTCACTATCAAGGCATGGTTCAGGAACAGGAGTTCTACTTAGGAGTCAGTCCATATCTTCAGTCTGCGAACCCCACAAGGGAGTAACAAGTGTCTGCTTGCTATCTAGTGCATTTCACTGAGGACTGGCCCTTGGTAAATACTGGTTAATGATGCATTTAGGCAGCTCTGAGGACCATGGAAAAACCAGTCAGTACAGAGATGGCAGCAAACTCCAAAGCTATTGAGACCAGAAAGTTATGTGAGAGAAGCTGGCTGGGGCTTGAGGGCCACGAGAAAACCCATGCTCTCTGTAAGGAGAGCAGCCACTTCTCCGCTCTGCCTGCCATGCTGAAGGCAGGTCCAGGGGTGCCAGATATTCTTAGTTTTCAAGAAACGGCTGTTAAATCTCCCAATTTTTAAGTGTTGTCAATTTAGTCAATGAAAAAAATCAAACCTGTACAGGACAAGCAAAAACACTTGTGGGCTGATTGCATCAGGTGCGCTGCCAGTTGAAGACCTGTAACTAAGGGTTAACAGGTAAGTCTAGTTTCACGGAGTTGCTCTCATCCTTGGATTAGCGTAGTTCAACCCCTGCTGCCCTGCACTCCACCTCCAGGGTACTTAAGCGCCTCCACCCGCCTAGTCCTGGCGTGTTACCGCAGCCTCCCCACAACCGCACTGAAAGGTCCTTCTTAGGCTTCCAAGACCTCTGCAAGAAGATTATACCTGTAAATCCCCGCAGCTCAGAGTGGGGGAAGGGAAAGGAGAGGAAAGTGGGGCGGGGCAGACTAGAAGGCCTGCGCCAGCTCTCCTTCCCCACCCAGCCCCACCCGGGGGACCGGGTTCTCCTTAGCTTTCCGTTGGGCCACCCTCGCCCACGTGTAGACAAAGAAGAGGCTCTCTGCTAATTGAGCCAACACAGCTGGATTTAATGAAGCGAATGCACGAAGGAAAATAAATAAATGGATGGCCTAAAAATGAGAATGTTTATAAAGCTTGGTCCTTGGAATCTAAGGAGGGCACAATACGCTAAATTGGGCCGAAGGAATTCAGTAGGGGAGGAGAGAGGGAAAAGTGGATTTTCACTGGAGGGACGAGGAGGC
>NW_011889147.1:228074-230236 GCF_000151845.1 Pteropus vampyrus
CAAGTCTTTTGCCCATCTTTTTTGTATTCTAACAAACTTTTGATTGATGTGAAACTTACATATGAAAAAAATGTACAAGTCATAAGTGACAAGCTTGGTGAGTACATTCTCGTAAACAGAAGCCCTCCTTGCCGCTGCCCCGTGACATAAGGGTTACGACCATCCTGACTTCCATCAGGCTGACTTCTAACTGCAGATATTAGTTTTGCTGATTTTTTTTAACTTAATTTAAGAGTACTAGATTTAATCTTTTGTGTTGTCATCCTTTTTTAGCTTAATAGCTGATTTATCTGTGTTTTTGCGTGCAGTGCGGTTGGTTCTTTCTCATTGCTATGTGGTATTCTACTGTATGAATTTATTACCACCATCTATTACACTGTGATGGACACTTGTCATGATTCCAGGTTTTGGCTGTTAATAGTGGACATTTTAATGCATGTCTTTTCATCAATATTACTGGTTTGATTTTTTTCCAGCTTTATTGAGGTATAATGACACATAGGAATTATATATATTTAAGGTGTACAACTTGATGTCTTCATATAGATGTGTGTCACGTGCCATTGAGCCGAATCCTTATGCCAGTACCTCCCTGTTTTGATGGCTGCAGCTTTGTAATAAGTTTTGAATAGGAGAGAAGGGCAAGGAAGCAAGATGTAATCTATACTAAACATGCCTAGGGAGGGCTGGGACTCTCTAGAGACTGGGCCACTGAGGTGGCACAAAGCGGGCAGTAGAAGGAGCTTGAACTTTGGTATTATACAGACCTGGTCTGAATCCCAGCTCTACCTTTTACTAGCTGTACAGGAAGAGAAAATCCTTATTGTTCTGGTTGATTATAAAAATCGGATCTGCCACTTGTAAAAGAATCAAAGGCCAAATAGTTTAGAAGTGTATTAAATAGATAATTATTTAATACCCTTTAGTCTCAGCTTCCCCATCTGTAAAATGGGGAGTGATGATTGTCTCATGGTGGAGGGTGAGAATTGAATGAGATAATGTTTGTGTACCCTTTCAGGTGGGCTGTGACTCAGCAGAAACAGACCATACACATATCCACTATGGGATTAGGTAAAGTGAAGTTCCTAATTTAATTGGCCTGGAGCTTCTTGGAGACAAGGGGATCATGTGGCCAGAAGTCTGTACAACATATCTTGATGTAACTGCCTTCTAGCCCCTCGGTTCCCAAACAGGGGGCACAGTTGCTGGTGATACTCTCTGCATAGATAGGTTTCTGTCAAGTTGAGAAAGCAGCCACATTCTTTTTGTAAAGGTAGCCCTTTTGTGCAAAGGCATACTTTACCATTCTGAGAGAACTTGACACAAAATATGTGCTCTGTTTCCAAAAAATAGGCTCTGCTGGTGTTTGAACCTAACTCGGTGCCAGCAAAATCACATCCTTTTGGCCCAGGTCAGGCTGGAATGGAGGGGAAGCCAGAGTGAGTGTCTAGATGCTACTGAATGATGGCTATGGCTACTGCTTTCTAGTGTTCCAGAAAGTCGTTCCTGTTCCTTCTGGAGTGTTCAAACCACTTGCGCAGTACATATGTGACCTTGGGAAAACTCCTGTAGTGCTGTGAGCCTCCATTTCCTCATCTTTAAAATGGACATAATAATATAACTATCTAATAGAGTCATCATGAGGATTAAATGTGTTAATATATGTAAACCTTACTAGTGTAGAGTGCTTGGGACAGTGTCTGGCACATAGTAAGTGCTATTTAATTGTTAGCCATTGTTGTTATTACCTGGCCCCTAGCAGGGTTCCTTCACTAACATCAGGACTTTTCTGTTCAACTGAATCTGAAAGTCAGGCCATTCTTAGATACAGAAATATGGGTGGTGACCCCGGCAGCCCTGCCCCAGGGAACTCAGGACCTCTGTGAGGGGAGTAGGCAGGAAAGTGGGGCAGGCCGAGATGTGTCAGGACCACATTTAGGAAGGCAGTTCAGGGATTGAAGAGGCATAACAAATATGGCCAGTGGGAATCAATGGGACTAGCTGGGTGAGAGAGGCACAGTTATAGGACCTCCAGGCCAAGGATGAGAAGCAGGGTCAGATGGGGACTTGGAGGCTGGGACCTTAGCCAGTACCTGAGACATGGATGGCAAGGTTCAGCTTCCCCAAGAGGGACTGGGCCTTTAGTCCCAGGGGAGGGTGCA
>NW_011889147.1:230286-232348 GCF_000151845.1 Pteropus vampyrus
GTTATTACCTGGCCCCTAGCAGGGTTCCTTCACTAACATCAGGACTTTTCTGTTCAACTGAATCTGAAAGTCAGGCCATTCTTAGATACAGAAATATGGGTGGTGACCCCGGCAGCCCTGCCCCAGGGAACTCAGGACCTCTGTGAGGGGAGTAGGCAGGAAAGTGGGGCAGGCCGAGATGTGTCAGGACCACATTTAGGAAGGCAGTTCAGGGATTGAAGAGGCATAACAAATATGGCCAGTGGGAATCAATGGGACTAGCTGGGTGAGAGAGGCACAGTTATAGGACCTCCAGGCCAAGGATGAGAAGCAGGGTCAGATGGGGACTTGGAGGCTGGGACCTTAGCCAGTACCTGAGACATGGATGGCAAGGTTCAGCTTCCCCAAGAGGGACTGGGCCTTTAGTCCCAGGGGAGGGTGCACGGGTAGATCAGGACACTGGAACAGACCCATGTCTCAGAACTTGGACCTGTGCCCCAGCTTTTGGGGGACCACCACGTAGGCATCTGAGGAACAAGCCAGCTAACTCCAGTCTCGACTGTTGATGAATCATGATCAGTAGAGAAGCTGGCAGGGACTGGGCAGCAGAAGGGCAGCCAGGCCTGGAGGCAGCCAGGCTGACCACTGTGGTATGTAGGTTCACTTAGCAACTTGTTCTGAGATAAGGTGGCGATGCTTTCTCTGTCTGTATGCTGGGTTTTGTGAAGCAGGGAGATGTGCTGGAAACAGCATTTGCGAAGGGAGCTAGGAGTCCAGGATTTGATTCTGGCTGCCCATTAATTCTCATACTGGGTCTGAGCAAGTCATTGGCTCTCTGGGCATGTTTCCCCTGAAGCTGAAGGGATGGACTGGTTGACTGAGCACTCTTATAGTTCTGGGATTCTGTGAGTACAGGACCTATGGCCTCAGTGTGTGTTCTGTGATTGGAAAGGCCAGGGTAGAGGGTTGAGAACAAGGCAGGCTGGGATTGGAGGCCCTGCCTATGGCAATGCTAGCTTAGGGGCTCTTGGCAAGGGCAGCTGGGGTAACCACCAGAGCCAGTGATTAGAGGCCTTGCTTCGTTGCAGAGCTTTTGGTATACAGCTACTCCTCTTTTGTTGGATTTCTAGCAGTACAGGACCAAGATGACTAGACTGGGTGGGGCAAATGGGACTAGTGGTACCAGGGTCAGTGGAGGAATAGTTCTGGAGGAAGTAGGGGGTGGTCTATCACTTATACAGCTGGTCTGATTGGGACTCAGGGTGATCACGGGGTGGGGAGAGGAGTCAGTCATAAGGTGAAGCGAAGACTTCTCAACTCCTTTGGGACTTGTCCACACTGCAGTTTCCAAGGTAGGGTCACTGAATGCCTTCAGGCAAAAGCAGGAAGACCCTGGAGCAGGGACATTATATCTGTGACCAAAAGTGGAAGGAAGGGCCAGCTGTGCCCACAGTCTGGAGAACAATTGCCAAGCAGGGTCTCATAGGCACCCACTGATATCTAATACCTTCATTCTGAAAAATCCTGTGCCTTGATGTTAGAGAAGTGCCAACTGAGCCTAGGTCCCATCTGGGAGACTCTGACCCAGCCTGTGCTTGCAAGAGAGGCACGCCTTTTCTGTCCATCCTGAGCAGTATGGGCTGTCCTGAAGTTGGAGCAGTTAGACCTCCTCTGGGGTGGGTGTTCTTGATCAGCCCCACTCTGAGGACTTGGGCAGGTGTTCTGGTCTTCTTTGTACCAGATCAGGTTGTGGGGAAGTCAGCAGGCTTTAGGGAATAGCCTGCCCTTGGAAGTCAGCTTTCTGCAGGTGAATGATGCTAGAGAATGGTTGTAGCCAACTGGAACCTAGTGTCAGAATGAGGGGCACAGAGTTCAGGTCGGAGGAGGAGGGCCCAGCATCTGGGAGCCTAGGATTATCTTCTTAACAAGGTCACATTCCTCAGTAAAGACCTAATCCCAACCTGGGTGTGTCTCTGTGCCCTCAGCACTGCAGACCAGGAGGGCGCTGCCTTTGCACAGACACTCCCTCCACAGTCTGGTTCGCTCTGGGCGGGACTTTCTGGGTGGTGCTCCCTCTCCATCA
>NW_011889147.1:232398-236427 GCF_000151845.1 Pteropus vampyrus
CCCCCCCCGGGGGGGGGAATGGTACAGTCCTCCGCCCGCGCCCCGGCCCGGCCGGCAGCTAGCGAGCGCCGAGCCCCGCGCAGCCTCTGCCGCCGTTCGCGGATCCCGGAGGGGAGCGAGGAGGCGGCGATGGAGGGAGTCAGCAGCCACCGGACCCTGTCCTACAGCCGCTGGAGCTACGACAGGTAGGGCGACCGCCTGGAGGATGGGCTCCGCGGGACCCCTCCAGGTGGCCCTGCGTCGGCGCTCCTCGATGTTGCACTTCCGCGGGAGAAACCCGCAGATGGGGAGAGCTCAGACGCCCCCAGGCCGGACTCGGACCCTTGAGCATCCGCGACGTCGGTACTGAGAGCCTCGGGTGTCTGAAACCCGAGCGTAGCGAGGGTGTCCTCACAGCTGCCTGGGAGAGCTGTCGGAGCAGGGCATGGGCGGGGCGGGGGGGCACTGGGACCCGTGAGCTGCCACCACCTCCCACCCCACCCCTGCCCTGCGGCGTCGGTGGGCGCTGGAACCGCGCGGAAGAGCGCGGAGGGGTTGCGCGGTGGCAGGGTGGGTTGGGGCGAGGGCGAGAGCGAGAGCGAGGGCGCCCCTGAGTTTCAGGCCCGCCCCTCTGGGCACCGCCGCCCGGGTCTGCGCCCCGTGGGACCCTCGGCAGGGAGACTGAGGGCCCCCAGCGGAGCGCTGCCAGCCCGCCCCGCGATGATGCGAAGCTGCTGCCCGCGTGGGCGGTTTGGAGCCGCGCCGCCCACGCATTGATCTTGGAGGAAGGAATCATCCTTCCTGGTGATATGAGGAAAAATAAGGACAACAGAATGAGTTTGTCATAAAGCAGAGTAGATTTATTCCGAGATTTTGTCTTTCCTATCCTTTTTTTGGTGTGTTAAATGCCATCCCTCTTTTTAAAATGAAACCATGAGGATAGTAGATAGTAGATTTTTGTGGTTTTTAGGGTTAGTAACCCCATGTCGATCTCCAGAATTCTGGAGTTAATTTTATTTGGCTTTAAATAAAGCATTTATGGATTACTACAAGATTAAATAGTTTGCCTAATATTTTCATAATAAAGTTTATCTGGGAAGGTAAACTTTCTTATCCATGGCGCTAAGTGGTGAGGGCTGGAAGAGAAACTTCATTAACCTCGTTGCTCTCACCTCCCTGAAGACTTGCCTCCTTTCTCTTCACTCTATTAAAAACCTTCCACATCTCCGATAGCACTCCTTTTCTGAGAGGCAGAGGAACAGGTGTTTCTCCTGCCCCAGGCTAATTCCCCTTGGAACCCTCCTTGTCCTCTCATTGATCCCACCCCCCTCTCTTCTCCATCCTCACCTCCCCCTCTTCACTGGCGTTCTCTCTTCAGCCTGTAAACCTGCTCAAGTTTGTCCTGTCTTCCTCCTCAAGATGAATGCACCTGGGCCACCTCTTTCTTTGCTCTTATTGCCTTCTTGGTGGAAAAATGTTTTCTCATCAACCCTTCACTACACCATACTAGCAACCTGCTTGTTGTCACCTCACATTCCCAGGGACCTTGCCCTTTTGAAAAGCAGTGCTCTTTATGGAGAGGAACTCTAAAATGATTGGAATATTAAACTTAAAATAACAAGACCTTTAAACTCGTGTTCTGATCCCAAATCACATTTGTTCATTTATTCAAAAGACAGTGTATTGAGTGCATACTATGTGCTGGGCCTTGGAGATGAGCTAAAAAGACATAATTCCTCCCTCTAGATGAGCTCACAGTCTAGATTCTAGTAGAAATAAGTGGTAGCATATGCCAAAGGTCTAATACATATGTAGGAGGAAATTTTTTAATTGAGATACTTCTATATAGTACCTAAACTTTTTTCCTGTAAAAACAAATAAAAGCAACTGTTAATAGTTAACCATCACTTTCTAATCCTGTTCTATGGCTTTTGCCTCCACCACATCTTTGAGCCTGGGAAACCTCTCTCTTTGAGATCCCCATCAAAGTTGACCTCTCCACCTCCCCATTCGTGGGGAACTCCTGACCTGCACATTTGTTTGCATTTCCTAGAATTTTATGTAAATGTAATCATTCAGTATGTACTTTTTTTGGTCTGGCTTTTTTCATGCAGCAGAATTATTTTGGTATTCTTTCATGTTGCTTGAATAGGTAGTTCTTTTACTTTTATTGCTGAGTAGTGTCCCATTACATGGAGATACTATCGTTTGTTGATCCATTCACCTGTTGGTAGAAACGGGTTGTTTTCACTTTTGGGCTATTACAAATAAATCTTTGTGACTGTTTGTGTACAAGTTTTTGTATAGACATACATTTTTATTTCTCTTGGGTGAATACCTAGGAGTCAACTGGCTGGATCATATGATAGGTGTACATTCAACTTTTTAAGAAACAGTGTAACTTTTCCAAAGTGGTTGTACCATTTTACATACCCAAGAGCAGTGAATGAGAGTTCTAGTTCCTCTATATCTTTGAGACAACTTGGTATGTTCAGATTTTTTAATTTCAGGTGTATAGTGGTATAACACTGTGATTTTAATTTGCCTTTCCCTAATAACTATGATATTGAGCATCTTTTCATGTGCTTATTTGCCATACTTATATCTTTTCTTTGGGAAGTATTGATTGAAACCTCATCTCCATTTTTTATTGGGTTGTTTCCTTATTCTTCAATTTTGAAAGTTCTTTGTATATTCTGGATACATACCCTTTATCGGATTTATGACTTGCCAATATTTTCTCCAAATCTGTGCCTTTCTTTTCATTCTCTTATGTATTTTGAAGAGCAGAAGTTTGTTGTAGCCCATTTTATCAATTTGTTCTTTTATGGATTGTGCTTCTGGTATTATATCTAAGAAATCATCGCCTAAATAAAGTGACAAAGATTTTCTCCCAGGAATTTTCTAATTTTAGATTTAACATTTTAGGTCTGTGCTCCATTTTAAATTTTGTATATAGTACAAGGGTCATTAAAAAAAAAAAGATATCCAATTGTTCAAGCACCATTTGTTGAAAGGACTCTCCTTTTTCTGTACCTTTATTGAAAATCCATTGTCCTTATACGTAATTTATTTCTATACTCGATATTCTGCTCCGTTGATATGCTTGACCTTCCTGACACCAAACCACACTGTCTTGATTACTGTAGCTTTGTAATAGGTCTTGAAATCAGGTTGTTCAGGACTTTCAACTTTGTTCCTTTTTTTCAAACCAGAACACCCATTTATTACTCCACAGTTGTAAAGATCCCTTTCTAGTTATTATAGCATTTGTGGCCCTCCCCAGGGCCCAACACCAGCCCAGAATAAAACTACTTGGCAAGTAAAACCAAAAGGTTGCTGGGTAAGTGTGAAGTCAAAACAAGGGGAAAGGAATCATTTGGAGAGTCTCTTTCACCCGAGACCTGGAGAAACCAAGATGTTCTTTTTCAAAGTTGGTTTGGCTATACTAGGTCCTTTTCAGTTTCACATTAATTTTAAATGAGATTTTTCAGTTCTAAAAAAAAAAAAAAGCCTGCTGGGATTTTGATTAGAATTGTATTGAATCTATCAATCAATTTGGGGAGAGTTGACTCTTAATATTGGGCCTTCCAACCCATGAACATGGTATATCTTTATTTTTAGATCACCTTTAGGTTCTCTCTTTAGGTATTTTATAGTTTTTAGTGTATACATTTTCCACCTCTTTTGTCAGGTTTATTGCTAAATATTGCATATTTTCCAATGATATTGTAAATAGTACTTTTAAAATTTCACTGTCCAATCGTTCCTTGCTAGTGTATACCAATACAGTTGGGATTTTTTTGTGGTAAAATATATATAACGTAAAATTAGCCATTCAGTGATTTCTAAGTGTACAGTGACATCAATTACATTCACAATGTTGTGTTATTATCACCGCCATCTATTTCTAAAATTTTTTCATCACCTCAAACAAGAACTCTGTCCTCGTTAAAAAGTCATTCCTCATTCATTCCTCTCCCCGGGCCCTTGTGACCTCTAATTTACTTCCTGTCTCCATCATTTGCCTATTGTAGATATTGCATGTAA
>NW_011889147.1:241152-245238 GCF_000151845.1 Pteropus vampyrus
TGTGTGTGTGTGTGTGTGTGTGTGTGTGTGTGTGTGTGTGTGTGTGTATGAGACAGAGAGAGAGACAGAGACAGACAGAAAGACAGAGAAAGAGTGACAGAGAGAGAGAGAGACAGAAGCAGAGACAGACAGAGGCAGAGAGAGAGAACTGGCCAGCTGCCTCCCTCCCTCTTTGTCCTTGTGCCAGGAGGGATGGGTTGGGAACTAAAGAGGAGGGGCACACTGCCTCATCCCTTGGCCCTGGACTAGGCATGATTAGACAAAGCCCAGGCACTAGAGGGGTGCTTGGATCATGGGGCTGAAAGGTACCTGTGTGACCTTGGAAGTGAGCTGGGGGCACACTCTTCCCTGCCATTGGGCCCATCCCAAAGGTGTTGGGAGCCGGGACCCTGTGCCACCCCCGAGGGGCTCTGGGGCAACCCGGGCGCATCAATGTTGGATGAGCCAGCACTGCCTCTGCACAGCCTCGATACCATCTTCCCTGCTCTCACTTCTAGTGTAACTGGAGAGCCCAGTGACCAGTCCGAACCCTCGACTCCTGATCTTCTTGCAAAGGCGCTGCCTGCGGGGGGCCCGGAGCTGGGGTGGAGTGGCTGGTCCAGGCTCCGGTAGTGTGTCCTGGGACAGGGCGGGGGCCAGCCGGCCCAGTCTCACGGGGCGGAGGTCGGTTCCAGCCTGGCCTCTCCTGGGCCCCTGGGTCCCGGTGCTGGGTTACACCTCCTCCCCCCTTGGGCCACCTTGTCCTCTCCGGGGTGTCATCTGTCTGGTGGCCTGTCCTTGGGACAGTTCAGTCCTGTCCCCCGGCCTGCCTTTGGGGGTTTCCTGCTTGGAAAGGGGCTGGAGGGGCATCAACTGGACCGGGAGAGATCCCTGCCTGATAGGAAGGGGAGTAGCTGCCGCTGCGCAGAGCCTCCCGCTGCAGGTGAGTGTCAGTGCCCTGACTGTGTGGGGGAAACGAGAGAGGGATGACTGAGATCTGCGATCCGGTCCCTGTGGCCAGGCTTCTGACCACTCTGACCTGTTCTCCTGCAGTCCCTGGTGACACTACCCTCAACCCTGCTCTAGGAGGCAGTTGTGAAGTGGGCCGGTAGTCCCTTGAGTGTCTGGTACTTGTTGGCCGTCTTTGGGATGAAGTTATTAATGGGCCGTGGTCTTATGGTGGAGCATGGACTGCACTCTGCTGGGTGGCGAGTTTGGGTTAAATAGGCAAATTGTGGCCCAGTGGGCTGGCAGCCTGTTTTTGTAGGTAGTTAAATGGAACACATGTACACCCATGTGTTTACGTATGGTCTGTGGTGGCTTTCACACCTCAGAGTTTTCACAGCCTTGGAGTTGAGCGCAAGTCTGTCTGCAAGCTTTAAATATTTACTGTCTGCCCCTTTAAGAAGATGTTTGCCCCCTACTCAGATATTCCTCAGTGTTTGCTCCCTATATGTGTCCATTCTATTCTTCTCCCCCACACCTGGGCATATTCCCTTCCTCCGCCCTCTGCATCTCTCACATACCTGGCTCACCCCAGGCTGAGTGCTCTCCATACTTGGGCACTTTACTTTGGGGACCATTCACCTCACATCGCCTCACCACTCTTTTTTCTGGCAAGAAAAGAGAGTGGTTGTGACAACAGGCATTGAAGAATCCAATCAGGTATCTGAGAGCTGAGGGCTGAGCCCCTGCAGCATCCTTGCCTGACCCCAAGATGAAAGTGAGTCCTTTCCTACAGTGAGGCCACAGGAGCAGGGTGCGTTAGCGGATGGTGAGCACTGCTTTCCTGGGACCTCCAAATCTATCACAGCACCTGAGAGGCCGAGCAGGCCAGTTCTGGGTGTGGGCTTCCTGTCACCTCTCCCCATGTACCAGGCCAGGAGCAGGTGACAGAGCTGAAGTCCCAGCGAAGTGGTGAGAAGACATAGTTGAAGGAGCAGGTAATTATAGGGCACCGGGGTAAGCCCCAGAGGGGCCTAGATGCTCCAGAGGCACAGCCCCTTCCCCTGCATGCTGCCCCAGCAGCTTCTGAAGCCCATTGTGCCCCTTTCTTCCAAGCCTTTGTGAACAAAGCCAAACCCCTTTTCTTGGTTCACCTTTGCACAGCTGAGTTCAGGGGGTCTGTTTCAGGGGAAGGAGAGGAGCAGAGGGAAACCCCAGGTCCTGAAGACGGAGCTGCATTACTGCTGTGCTGTCACTAGGTGGCACCCTCGAAGTGTCAGCTCCTGTTGGAGAGGGTGCTGAGTATTCTGACACTTGCCCTCTGTTCACCTGTCCAATTCAACCTGAAAGGCTGTGATCACATACACTCTGAATCCCACCAGGCCTGACTAGCACTGTCTGCCACCTGAGAAGGCTGCTTCTGCCTCTGAACCAGCTTCCTCAGCTTAGGCCATTCCAGGAGCTTCCCAGTTTAACAGAAAACAGCTGTGGCCGGGCAAGGGTCCCATACAGAGGCTTAGAGGGCTGTACCTGTGTTGGGGAAGACAGCGCCCCCCCCCCTGCAATCCCCTCAGCAACTGCTTCTGACAGGTAGGGACAGTGTCCACAAGGGACCTGCACCCAGCCCAAGGTGGAGTGGACAGGGCGAGTGAGGTCTGAGGTTTGGATTCCATTGAGAGGCTGTGGACGATGAGTGGGCATCCCTCCCTGCTGCAGCTCCTAGGAAGAAGGCTGGGTGTTTCTGTTAGCTGTCTTCCAGCGAAGGCCAGGCCAGCCTGTGCCCTTGAGAAGGGGTCCCTTAAGGAATCCTCTCTCTGATGGGCTGACACTGACATGCAGGTGCCGTTTCCCTGCCTAGAATAGGCTCCAGCATAAGACTGGCATCACTCACTGGAGTAATTACTGGTTTGGGTTCGATTTCCATTCAAAACAGTAATCCCAGCCTGAGCTGGGTGTCAGATCTGAAGGTTGATTATTAGTAACACTTATCAACAGCCTCTCAGCTTCAGGCAATTACAGCTGATCTGCTGTTCCCGCTCCCAGTTGTGCAAAACTGCCAACCTCTTCCCTGCCCGCCCCCTCTGTTCCCCTCTCCTCTTCTCCCTTACCTTTCCCTTAGCAGCCAGCCTGAGGGAGGGCAGGAGATGGGAGCCCCCTTCTGAGTCACTGTCACCCCCATCTGTAGGGGGTCCATGTGCCTGCTAGGCACCTGTGATCCTCAATAGCAGCAATCTTCAAGTTGCAAAGTCTTATAAAACTCGAATCTGATTCTGTCAGAACTGAGAGGAATCCCTGCAGTTTACAGACAGGAACCCACGTCTCCCGGCTCCTTGACACATGGTGTGTTTTCCACTGCACCAGGGTCCCTCCTGCAGCCTGACTCAGTCTGCCTTCCCCTCCAGGCCTGAGACTAGGTAAGGCAAGTGAGGCATTTATTTTAGGTACAAACTTTGAGAGGCTGTCAAAGAGCTCAGTAATCCAGATAAATAATATTTTGATGTAGTAATTTTTAAAAACCAAAATTAATGCAAAAACATTCATAATGAACAAAATCAAAATTTAGTAAAGACACTTGCCTCACACTAATTCTAGCTCTGTCGGACCCTGTATTTGTTTAAAATGTTGATAATTTATTGAGGGTATTTTTGCATTAATTTTGACTTAAAAGTTATTTATCTCAATCACTGAGAGTTTTTTTTTGGGGGGGGGGTACTTCTTTAAATTTTATACCCCAGGCAAGTGCCTTATTCAACTCACCTTAGTCCTGGCCCTGCTGTCCACTTCCTGTTGGGCCCTATACCCCTGCTCCCTTCAGTTCTCATTGTCTGCTGTCTCTGTTTAGAGGCTTAGCTTCTGTAGGAGCAGGGGCCCCACATGGGCTGTCCCTCCTGAATGCCCGTTCTCCACTCTGTCACTCTGATCCTGCTTCATGCTCTGATACTTCCAAGAGGACCTGCATGTTGCCATGGCAACTGCTGTGGTAATTGGAGGACAGAACATGCTGGGCTTGCTCTACTCTATAATCATGTCCAGCCAGGGCTGGATAAGTGCAGGCATACCTGACAGAGTCCCTGATGCATGAATCTCAAAGGAAGCTAAAACATTGCTGGATGTGAATGGAGATGGAGAAAATTACATTTACCTGAAACACTCCCAGGAAGA
>NW_011889147.1:246089-252660 GCF_000151845.1 Pteropus vampyrus
GTCAGCTTCGCTTCCAAAGGGCTTCTTGCCTTGGGAGGTGCGACCCTTGAGGGGTGCAGTCGATCCAGCCCTTGTGTTCCCCGATTCTTTTTACCTTCCTGTCCCAGTACTCCCCCAGGGCGTCATATAGCTGAGCCCCATGGCCAGCTAAGGTGAGGATAGGCCTCCTCGGAGGAAGCTAGCTTCACCTGCAGTCGATATGGCTTTTTCTTAGTTCCCATGGATGCACTAGTGTATAAACCTGAGAACTTGGGCAGGAAGGGGACTAGGGAGGACACCGCTTGAGGACGTTCTAGCCTGAGTATTGGCTTTGAGATACTCTTTGACTCTGACTGCAAAGTTCCCTTCTGCCCACAGCAGGACAGAAGACATCGGAGAGTTTATGAGAGACAGAGGGATGAGGTCTCCAGTTGTAGGCGAGCGTACACATATACTTCCCCACCTGGAAGCTGCTGTGTGTGGTATGCCTGCACCTGTGATCCCTTCATGCTGCCTTCCCCATGCTGGCTTTGGAGCTTTGAGGCTCGTGTCAAAGTGGAGAGAACAGCAATCTGATAGTTGTGAGACCTGGCTCTGACCCTTCTTTCCTCTGAGCTTGATTTTTCTCATCTGTGACATGAAGGATAAGGGATGAGATGCCCTTCTCACCTGACATTTTGTGGTTCTTCTGTTTTCTGGGAGGTCATGAGAGTTGACAGAATGGGCTCACCTTTGCCTTTTCCTTCCTGGCCTCTTATAGTCTCCCCCACGTATCTTTATCTGCCTGCTTGGAGAACCTAGGGGCCGAGGTCTCCAGAATCCAGTCAGAGTGGAGTGAGCAATGTTTGGTTTTATATCTAGGCATCCTTTTCCCTTCAGAAATTGAAATAGAATCCTTAAGATGCCTAATTATTCTTCTAAGCGCTCATGGAAAATCTGGGTACAAATTTTAAAAGAGTGTGGCCAAGAATGGATAAGAAAGGGGAAGACGTGAGATTGGAGGTAGGGAAGAGAGGTGGAGGTGATATGACCCAGGAGTTAAAGTGAGCTCCTGGTAGTAGATGACGTAGATGATGCTGGAAGAGCTGGTGGGACTTGGGCAGAGCACAACAGCTTAGATTCTGCCCTGAGGCAGCGGGGGGGAGGGGGGGGCTTCCCAAGGGTTTAAGCAAGTTTGGGAGACATAATTAGATTTGCATTTAAAACGCAGCTCTCTCTGGTGTCAGTTGGAGGATGGATTTGAGAGGAAAGAGTTGGAGGCAGAGCTATCCTGATGCCAAGATCTGGGCAGCCCTACCGAGGGTGTGGGTGGAGGGAAGGGGGTGGGTGCAATTGAAAGAAGCTTGGTAAGTGACTTCAGAAGTGCTTGATGGTTGTCTGCATTGGCAGAGGAAAGTGGACAGGGAAAGTGTAACAGGAAGCTACAGTGGTGCCTGGAGGGCTGGATGTGTTGCTTACAGAGACAGAATATATAAGATGAATACTCAGACTCACAGGAAGTCCCAAGCTACATATTTCCGTGTGAGGTGCTATGGGACATCCAGGGGGGATATGTCCAGAAAGTAGGTAGGTGGAGAAGTTTAGATTTAGGAGAGGGATGGACACACGATGCAGGTGTGGACATTCTCAATGTAACAGTTGTGGGAGGTCAAGTCCTGTGAGAGGATAAGATCACTCAGGTATACTGTAAGTGGAGTGAGAGGACAAGAGGCTGAGGATGCAGACAGGGAAATCCTAAATCCCCCATCAGTCCCTCAAAAGGACAATGTATGTACCCCCAGGGACAGAGCCTACTGCTGACTCCTAGCACAGGGCTGGCCACAAAGAGAGCATCAGTGAATTTGTCCTCTGGCTGTGGTTCCTCCAGATGAGGCCTTTATCCTCAGTGCACCTGGCTCTGCCTGAGTTGCTATAGTAACCACAGATGCAGGAATACACAATTTTGTTGCTATGGAAACGAACCATTGGGACTACCCGAGTGGCATAACCAGTGAGGCCTTGGGGTTTCAGTCTAGTCCTGAAGGGCTTTGGAGGGAGACTATGGTCAGCAGAGAGGGTTTCCGTGTTCTATTGAATCAGTGATGGTTAGTCTGACTGTTGCCATGGTGATGGAGAAAGACACCCGAGTGGCTTGTGCTAGTTTCAGGACTGAGCCCAGTGAGACAAAGAACTGCACCAGGCTCCAGGTCTTTATGTGCAACCTGAACAGGACCAGCCCCCAAACTGGCCCCATCCTCTGGCTACTATGGGGCCCAGGACCCCTCTGCTTTCTTTCTGGGTTTGCATCCTTTTGCCAAGACAGAGATTTTGTTCCCAGGAGGCACTCCCCGGCCCATGGGATCTCAGCATTCAAAGCAACACAGAAAACCTGGGCCCCTGAAACGGGGCCACCGAAGAGATCGGTAAGCACTCAACACCCCTGCCTTTAGCCCATGGACCCCACCCTGTATCCACTCCACACTCCTCCCCCCAATGACCTCACCCTCACCCCTTTGCAATTCCAAGGCCTTCCCTTCTGCAAAACTCCGGCTCTAGACAGGTAAACAAGGAGGCTTCGTTCCTCTGCCTGCCCAGGATCTCAGGGGGTTCCTCGACCACGGAGTGAGGCCTCTGCCCTTGGCAGCTCCACACTCCTGCCTTCTGCCTCTTCTGGAGGGCTCCTTCTAGCTTCCACCCCTGCCCCCGTGCTTCATTCCCACAGCTCTGGTTTTTACCGCCCTCATTCTGGGCTGCCTGCCTGCTGTCCTGGGCCCCACAGAGTGAACACCTGACGGAAGTCCCTCCACCCTGATCCCACTTAACTCCCATCTGAAGCGGCTGAGACCGAGGCCCTGAAGGAGGCCTTGAGTGACCACGGTCTGGCCAGGCAAGGGGCAGGAATGACGAGGTGAGGCAACAAGGGCGTGGAGTCACCCCTGCTTTTCCTCCTCAGGAGAACAACCAGGAGGAAGTACTGGAAGGAAGGAAGGGAGATCGCTCGGTGAGCCGGCCGGGGAGGAGGGAGCGCTGGCTGGGGAAGGGCCATCCACAGGAGACTGTAGGGAGGTGGTGGGCAGAGCACGGGCGGCTCAGTGGTGGACCCCATGTGTGCAGGGGGCCGTGTGTGTGAAATGGGGTCCTGGGGAGGGTGTGACCCCTCAGCGAAGTCTGCACTCACTGCGGCTGTTGTGGCCTCAGTTTACTCCTTCCGGGTCCTTCTCTGGTCCTTTTGCCCTGACTCCAGCCAGGTGGTGCTGCTGAGGGGGCCCACAGTCCCGGGCTCTCTGCCCCCCAGCCTGTCCTGGGACTCTCAGCCAGGCCTTCCTGGCTGAGGAAATTCCTTCCCACTGTCCGAATACCCAGACCTGCATACCACCTGCCCCACTGGCATCCCCAGGTCTTATACAGTCGGGAGATGATGTGTCTGTCCCAGGACTCCTGACCACGACCTCATTTGTGTTCTATGAATGACAGGGTCCCTAGAATGTATTTGTAGTCCAAAGGATGGGCAAAAATATCTGCCCTGTGAAGGAGGGGCTCGGCCCTGTGTACAGATTACAAGATGATGGGTCCCCCTCTGCAGCTGCAGTGTGGCTGCTGAGTGGCTGCCGAGGGTCCCCAGCACCTGAGGAATCTGTCTGCTCTTCCAGAGACCAGGCCAGAGAAATCAGGGGGTATCCGGGGCTCTGGTTTGCCCCATCATGGATATTGGTCCTGGGTTTCTGATGGGGTCTGTGATGATGGGGTCCTTACGGCTCTCAGGTATAGCCCATGGCCAAGACCTCCTGTGTTTCCTTTTCTACATACAGCCTCAAACCAAGATGACTTTTTAGCCTGAAGAAAATCTCATGAAAAGAAAGATAGGAGGAGTGGTGTATCACTTGAGCCAACTTCAGAGGCTCTTGGGAAGGAGGAGGAGGAGAATGAAGGGTTCAAGTAGTGAACCCCAGGAGAATGACTCTGCTGCATAACTCTGATGAGGCTGGAAGACTTCAGCTCATCCGTTATCTGCAGCTGGTGCATTTTGAATGATGTCTTTTGCCTTTTGATGAGTCTCCTTCCTGCATCCACCACCCATAAATTGTCAAGGTTGCAAGAGTCTTTGAGATGCCACATCCAACCTCTTACTTAACAGGCAAAACCGAGGCCTCAGGGCAGGGTCACACTGCAAGTTCATGGTAGAATCAAGACTAGAAAGCAGGCCTTCTGCTCAAGGCTCTTTCTCTGCACTGCAGACCAGGGAACCAGCGTTGGCGTGTGGAAGTCAGGAGCCTTGCTGGGAGTGAGTGGTCCTTTGGTTATGACCTTGCTTCATGTGAGTGGAGGCATACTATGGACTGTGTACCTACAGGTGATGGCTGGCTGGCTGGCAGGGACTCCAGGCCATACTGGGTTTCTGGGATGACTCATTTCTAGGACTTGGTGCCTCTCCACTTTACCCAGGGCCCCCCAACACTACTATGGCTCTTCCATGTTGAAGGGCTCTGCCGGTACCCCTTAAAAATTGTATAATTCAAGATGGTACCAACAAATGTGATGTTTCACCCACTGTGGCCAGTCCTGTGTGGGCACACAGAGCTGTCAGTAGATGGACAAGGGAAATGAGGAGCCAGGCAGCCTCAGGGTTGAGAGCCGAGTTATAGGCACATCTCTCCACAGGCTGGGAATATTCATAATTAATGGCAAAATTAGATGGTCCAGCCATGTAGAGACACAGCATTCCTTCTCTCCTCTGTATTTTCCTTGGCCCTGCTTTCCTGGTTCCTTCCATTGTAACCCAGTTAAGAAAACAAAAATACCTTGACTTTACAAGCTCCTCTTTCTCCGACTCTTCTCAGCCCAGCCTGTTGAAACCATAGTCCATGTTAATTATCTCCACTCCCTCACCTCCTGGTGAGTCCCCCGGTTTCTGCCCCGACTCTGTCACCCATGCTTCTCATGCTGCTGTCTCCAGTGATTCTTACTGTAAATCCAGCAGAAGTCTTTCAGTTCTCAGTTTACCTCTTAGCATTTGATGTAGCCATGCGCACTCTGCCTTTTGAAGCACTCCTCCCTGGCATTCCATGACCCCACACACTCCTTTTCCACCTGCCATTCTGGTAATTATTTCTGTTTTCTTCATGAGATTTTCTGCTTCCGGTCACCTTGGCAATGCTGATATGGCTCAGGTTTCCGTCCTGATCTTTTTTCTCCCCTACACTTGTCTCTTGTGGTCTCATTGATTGCTGCGGCTTCAACTTCCATCTAGCTGATGACTGGAGTTGCTCCCTGGACCTTTCTCCTTCATTTCATTTCTTCTTTTCAGTTCTATCAGTCTTTGCTTCATGTGTATTGAAACTCCGTTCTTAGGTACATAAACGTTGAAGGTTGTATGTCCTCTCAAGAACTTAACCCCATCACCAATATGAAATGTCCTTCTTTATCGCTGGTAATATTTCTTATTCTAAAGTCCAGTTGGTCTGATATTCATATAATTACTTCAGCTTTCTGTTGATTAGTGTTTGTATGGCATATCTTTTTCCATCCTTTTACTTTGAATCTCTCTGACAGTATTTAAAGTGGTTTTTTTAAGAAAGCATATAGGTAATTACACCATTTTACATGCTCTGGCGAATGTGGCTTTTTAATGAGAGTGTTCAGAGCATTTACATTAAATAGCAATGGGGTTAGTTTGCTGTCTTGCCACTGGTATTCTGTTTGTTCCAGTTGTTCTTTGTCCTCTTTTTCTCCTTTTCTTGCTTTCTTTGAGTTTGGGTGTTTTTTACGATTGTATTTCATCTCCTTTCTTAGATTATTAGTTGAAACTTTTTTAAATTTATGTTTTTATTTATTTTTCTTAGTGGTTCCTCTAGGGCTTACAATATACATCTTCAACTTACCACAATCTACCTTAAAATAATATACCACTTCATGAATATCATAAGAACCTTACAACAATATACTTCCATTCCTCCCTTCTTGTCTGTTATTGTCATGCATTTTGCTTTTCCCTATGATATAAACTCAACACTACATTGTTATTTTTGCTTCAGTCAATTATCCCTTTTTTAAACAAGTACCTTTATTGGGATATAATTCATATACCATACAAATCACCTATTTGTAGTGTGCAGTTCAATGGGTTTTTGGTTGTGCAACCATCACTACAATCAGTTTTATAACATTTTCATTTACCTCTGCTCCAAAAAATCTCATGACCATCAGCAGTCACTCCCTTTCTTCTACCCACCCCGAGTCCTACACAACTACTAATTTACTTTCTGTCTTCATAGATTTGCCTATTGTGAACATTTCATATAAATGGAATCATATAATATGTGGTCTTTTGTGACTGGCTTCTTTCCTTAGCATATGTTTTCCAGGTAGATCTGTGTTGTAGCACGTCTCAATGCTTCACTTCTTTCATTGCCCAATAATATTCTACCGTATGGATATAACACATTTTGTTTATCCATTCATCAGCTGGTGGACATTTGGGTTCTTTCCACTTTTTAGCTATTATAAATGACACTGCCGTGAACATTCGTGGACATGTTTCATTTCTCTTGGGTGTATACTTAGGAATAGAACTTCTGGGAAACTCTGTGCTCAACGTTTTGAGGAACTACTTGAT
>NW_011889147.1:252710-258800 GCF_000151845.1 Pteropus vampyrus
TTACAATATACATCTTCAACTTACCACAATCTACCTTAAAATAATATACCACTTCATGAATATCATAAGAACCTTACAACAATATACTTCCATTCCTCCCTTCTTGTCTGTTATTGTCATGCATTTTGCTTTTCCCTATGATATAAACTCAACACTACATTGTTATTTTTGCTTCAGTCAATTATCCCTTTTTTAAACAAGTACCTTTATTGGGATATAATTCATATACCATACAAATCACCTATTTGTAGTGTGCAGTTCAATGGGTTTTTGGTTGTGCAACCATCACTACAATCAGTTTTATAACATTTTCATTTACCTCTGCTCCAAAAAATCTCATGACCATCAGCAGTCACTCCCTTTCTTCTACCCACCCCGAGTCCTACACAACTACTAATTTACTTTCTGTCTTCATAGATTTGCCTATTGTGAACATTTCATATAAATGGAATCATATAATATGTGGTCTTTTGTGACTGGCTTCTTTCCTTAGCATATGTTTTCCAGGTAGATCTGTGTTGTAGCACGTCTCAATGCTTCACTTCTTTCATTGCCCAATAATATTCTACTGTATGGATATAACACATTTTGTTTATCCATTCATCAGCTGGTGGACATTTGGGTTCTTTCCACTTTTTAGCTATTATAAATGACACTGCCGTGAACATTCGTGGACATGTTTCATTTCTCTTGGGTGTATACTTAGGAATAGAACTTCTGGGAAACTCTGTGCTCAACGTTTTGAGGAACTACTTGATCGTTTTCCAAAGCGACTACGCCAGTTTATATTCTTATCAGCAATGTATGAGGATTCCAATTTCTCCATATCCTTGCCAATATGTTTTATCTGTGATTTTGATTATAACCATCTTAGTGGGTGTGAAGTAGTATTTCATTGTAGTGTTGACTTATATTTCCCTAATGACTAATAATGACTAATGATGTACTTTAGGCCATTGGGAAAATATTTATTCAAATTTTTTGCCCATTTTTTAAGGGGTTATTTGTCTTTTTATTATTGAGTTGTCAACTTTTATATATTCTAGATTCAAGTCCTTTATCAGGTAATGATTTGCAAATACTTTATTCTGTTCTGTGGGTTGTCTTTTCACTTTCATCATGGTGAACACAAGTTTTAAATTTTACAACACAAAAGTTTTAAATTTGGATGAAGTCTATTTTTCTTTTGTTGTTTGTACTTTTGGCATCATATCTAAGAAATTATTGCTTAATCCAAGGTCACAAAGAGTTATGCCTATGTTTTCTTCTAAAAGTTTTATAATTTTAGCTCTTACTTGTAGTTCTTTGATTAATTCTGAGTTAATTTGTGTATATGTCTATAGTGTGAGGTAGAGGATCCCAAGTCATTCTCATTTTGGATATTCTGTTATCCCAGTACCATTAGCTGAAAAAACTATTATTTTCCTATATAATAGACTTGACATCCTTGCCAAAAATCAACTGACTATAAATGTGAGTTTATTACTAGACTCTCAATTCTACTGCACTGATATGTGTGTTTGTCCTTATGCCAATACCACACTGTCTTAATTACTGTAGCTTTGTTGTAAGTTTTAAGTAAGGAAGTGTGAGCTCTCCAAATTTTTACATTTTCAAGGTTGTTTGGGCTATGTTGAGTCACTTGAATTTCCATATGAATTCTAGGAACAGTTTGTCAATTTCTGCAAAGAAATCAGCTGGTATTCTGATAAGGATTGTATTGAATCTGTACATCAGTTTGAGGAGTATTGCCCCCATAACAATATTTAATCTTTTGATCCATAAACACGGGATATGGATTTAGGTCTTCTTTAATTTCTTTCAAAGAAGTTTGTGGTTTCCAATGAACAGCCTTACATTCATTTTTTAAAAAGTATTTTATTCTTTTTTGATGCTCTCGTAAATTGAAATAATTTTTCCATTTCATTTTCGGATTGTTTACTGCAAGTGTATAGAAATATAACTGATTTTGTATATTGATTGTATCCTGAAAGCTTGCTGAATTTGTTTATTTGTTATAATAGATTTTTAGCGGATACTTTAGGCTTTCTTTATAATAAATCATGTAATCTCTCAATAGAGATAGTTTGACTTCTTTTTTTCAAACCTGGTTACCTTTTATTTCATTATTTTGCCTAATTGTCTTGGTTAGAACTTTCAGTACAGTGTTGAAGAGATTTGTCAAGGGCAAGCATCCTTATTTTGATCTTAGGGCGCAACGCCTTTAGTCTTTCACTTTTTTAAATATGATGTTAGCTTTTGCTTTTTTGTAGCTGCCCTTTATCAGATTGAGGAAATCCTTTTCTAATATGAGTTTTTTGAATGATTTTATCATGAAAGGGTGTCAGATGCTTTTTCTACTTCTATTGAAATGATTACTTGGTTTTGTCCTTTATTTTATTGATATTGTGTGTTAATTGATTTTTGGATGATAAACCAACTTTGCATCTATGGGATAAATCCTACTTGGTTGAGATATGTAATCCTTTTTATATGTTGCTGAATTTAGTTTGTCCTTTTGTTTGGTTTTTAATGAAGAAAAAATATTTCATATGGACCTTCATACGTACCATTGCTAATGCTCTTCAAATGTATGTTCAAATTGTCGTCTAGTCTCATTTTCCTTTCTCTGAAGTACTTGTTTTAACATTTTGTGTAGTACTGATCCGCTGGTGATGCATTCTCTTAGATTTTATTTGTATGAAACAGCCTTTATTTTGCTTTCATTTTTGAAAGGTACTTTATCCTGAAATAGAATTAAAATTGACAGTTTTTTTTTTTTCTTTTAGTACTCTGAAGATGCTGCTCCACTGTCTTCAGGTTTGCATTGTTTCTGATGGGAAATGTGCAACTGTTTGTTGTTGTTCCTGTTTGCACTTCTACCCCTTCCCCAACCCCTTTTCTGGCTACTTTTAAGATTTTCTCTTTATTACTGGTTTTCAACAATTTGATTGTGAGGTATCTTGGTGTAATTTTCTTCATATTTCTTCTACTTGAGGTCTTTTGAGGTTGTTGGATTCGTTCATTTATAGTTTTTATCAAAGTTGAAAAAAATTTGGGCAATTATTTCTTCAAATATTTTTTCCTACCTCCCCCTTCCTTTTTTTCTCTCTATAACTCCAATTACATGTATGTTAGACCACTTGATATTGTTCTACAATTCACTGATACTTTGTGTTTTCTTTTTTCCGTATTTTTTTTTTCTCTGAGTTTTATTTTAGAATATTTCTATTTCTATGTCTTTGAACTCAATGGTCTTTTTTTCCCCTGCAGTGTCTAATTCTTTGCTGGGCCACACTGAAGCCAGAATTATTTTCCCAAAGCTGATATAATTATATCATCCCCCACTTAATGTTCTTCAGTAGCTTCTCTAAAGCTTTAGCATAAAGCCCAATTCTTCGTGGAGACAAAAGGCTCTTTACTATCTGATTCCAGTTATGCTCTCCAGCATTCTCTCATCTTCTGCCTTTCCCACCACCATCTGCACCAGTCTTCCAAACTCATATGCTCTCTTCCACTGCAGGGCTTCACCTGTGGTTTCTTCCATAGCTTCACCTGATAAAACTTCTCATCATCAGGACTTGGTATCACCTCCTCCAGGAAGCCAACTCAGATGTCCTCAGTCACACACAGTGCTAAACTCTATCATAAGCCTTAGTCAACTTTAATCATGGGTTTTATCTGAATCTGCTGCTGGGCTCTGACCTTTCCAAGGGTAAGGCCCTGTCTTGCTTGGTTCTGTACTTTTAGCAAAGGGCCAGAATAGATGCTCACTGTACATGCACTGAATGAATGAAAGCTGGGTATCAAGGTATGGCTGGAAGAAACAAGGAGACCCAAGGCCAGCTGCCCTTTAATGGCTTGATGTTCCCAGGACTGTTCGGCCCTGAGCAGAAGGGCTTAGTGCAGCAGAGCCTTCCTCTCAAAGTGGGCAGTACTGAGCTTGTGGATTCGTACTGTCTCCCAGCTTTACTACACAGGGGCTAGAATTCCTGTGGCTATATTTATACCTGCTTTAGAGCGAGTCCTGCTGTATCATCCCAGCCTGTGTGGGCCTGAGTTTTGGAGGGAAGGTCTTGGAGTGATTGGACTTTAGGCTCCTCAGCAGAGCTGTCTCTTGTGTAAGGGTCAGAAATTATGCCACAGGGAGCCTAATGTGTCACAGGAAATTCTTATTGAAAAGAGATTTTAGAATAGGATGTGATGACTGGGATGTGCTACCGTACAATATAAGTCTGCTGGGAAAGGTCCCGTGTGCTCATCCATTTTAACAATTACATTCTTTACGATCACTTGATTATAAGCTCCATGAAGGCAGGGGCCATGTCTGTGTCTTTTTGATTGTTGTGTCCTCGGCCTTCAGTATACATATACAGTAGGCACTCAGTAAATAACTATTGAATGGATAATAATAGCCTAAATTTACTGAGAGCTTACAGTATAGCACACAAGGTTCTAAGCCATTTATACATATAAACTCATATAATAGTCACAACAACCCTATTGGGTAGATTCTGTTATTGGTCTCATTTTGCAGCTGAAGAAACTAGGACACAGAGTGGTTGAGTAAATTGTCCAAGGTCACATTGTCACATAAGTGGTGAGGAAAGCTTTTGGAGATGTCTTCTTCTATTGAATGAATGAGTGAATGAATGTGTTGATTTATAGTGTCTACAAAAGGGGACCATAGTAGATAAAGATGTATTTCCTAAAACAATCATCAGAACAACAGACTTTCCATAAGTGGACTATATATACTCAATATCAATGAATATACCTCTCTGTGTTATGTAATTACATATAACATGCAATTAGATATAGTATATATCATTACTATTAACATGGTGATCTTACTGCATGCCAGGCTTTGTATTAAGTGTTGTACATACAGTGTCTTATTTGGCATTCACAGGTCTATAAATTGCTATGATGTAGTTCAGGACCAGGGAGGGTAAACCCAAGGTCATAGAGCTTATTATAGAGCAGAATTTGAGCCTACTTCTTTTTGACTCTACATCTGTGCTATTAAGGGCTTTGCCATCCTCTCTCTTCTATAGTCTGGCTGAAGAAGGGCTACCTTGGGCTTTTCCAAGCTCTCACTCTCTCGGGAGTGGGGCCCATTCTAGGGCATGGCCCCCATTCACAGCCCTACCCAAGTGGGGACTCTCATTGACCTTGGCAGGTATTCCCAGGCCCTGTCCAACAGGACAAGCTGAAGCTTGTACAGTTCAGACACTGTGGTTCACAGTCTCAGCATTTTAAACTTGAAGGGTGCCATATTGGAACCTGTCTTAGACCTACAGAATCAGAATTTCTGGTAGTGTGGCCCAAGAATCAGAATTTTTAAATAGTTCCCCAAGTGACTCTAATGTACAGATATATTTGGGAACAACTGGCCCAGTCTCAGGAAAAAGGAACTGGATACAACTGAGGAAAAGAAGTGGTGGTCTTTTGCCCAGGCCAACTTCCCAACACCTATTAGAAGCATGGTGGCATCATGTGCTTGAGCATATATTATAAAATAACATTAAAAAATTTTAAGTCATATGTTTATTGTAGTAAATTTGTAATACATGAAATAATATAAGGAAGAAAAATAAGATCATGCGTAATCCCAACACCCAGAAGTAACTCCTGTTAACATTTTAATTTATTTCCATTTTAAGCCTTTTCGAAGTATATATAGTATATATAAAAATGTACAAATTTTAAGTGCGTAGTGCATAATGAATTTTCACAGCTGAATATGGTCGTGTTAACAAAACCCAAACTAAGAAACATATTGCCAGCACACTACATGTTCCCTTTGAGCCCCATGCTGGTAATTGCTCCCTCTTAAAGAAGTTCTCCTGACTCCTAACATCATATATCATTTTTGCCTTTATCTTACTTTTATATAAATGAAGTAATTCATTATCTACTCTTTGAGTTTGGCATAATTTGCTCAATATTATATTTCTGAGATTAATCTGTGTTAGGTATATAGTCCTACAGGAGTCAGTTCATTGTTGCCGTAGAGCATTTGTGTGAGTATAGCACAGTTTATATACCCATTCAACTGCTGATGGGCATTTGGGGGAATTTAAAGCA
>NW_011889147.1:259850-266918 GCF_000151845.1 Pteropus vampyrus
TCCTTTTAACAAAGTTATGTAGACTGTTTTGTCATCTAAATTTTTCATGCAACATATTTTCCCATATAATTAAATATAATTAGACAAATATTGTTTTTAATAGCTATATAATAGTTTTCATGGACTTATTTAAATTTATTTAACCATTCTCCTATTTTAATAATTTCTAAATTCTCAATGATGAATGTCTTTGTACATAAATCTCTGTGCTCACCCGATTACTTTCTTAGAATAGCTTCAGAATAGTGAAATTAATGGCTCAAAAAGAATTCCCATTTTAAAGATATTTGTTAAAGGTCTTTGATACATTCATGTGATCACATTCCTTCCCAGAAAGACTGTCTATCCACACTCTCCCCAGCAGTTCATGAAATGACTCCTCTGATCAGTGCATGTTTCCCAATTTTGCATTCAGTTAAATTGCAGTGTCTCTTGTGACATAGAAGCCTTGTTTTTAAGCTAATAAAATCTATATGGTTTCTGGATTTAGGAACATGCTTAGAAAAGCTCCCCTACTCCCTACACACAATTAGAAAACTATTCTCTAACATTTTCTACTTGTAGTTTTCTCCTTTTTCCTAATGAATCTTTAATCTATCTGTTATTTGTTTTTGTGTATGATATGAGATAGGGCTATAGAACACCCCCCCCCGCCCCGCTGCCACCACTTCCACCACAAATGGATAGCAAGTCGATCTATATACCATTTAGTAAATAGTGCAACATTTCTTCAGTGTTTTGCAAGGTCATCTTTATCATGAGCCAATTTCCTCTGTAGACGTAGGTCTATTTCCATATTGCATTGGTCTGTGTGGTCATTCTCTAGCCAGGACCACTGTTTTTCGGTTGTTTCAGATTCATGATAGTTGCTGTGGCAAATGCCTCCTTATTCTTTTTTCTTTTACAAGATTTTCTTGGCTATCTTGGAAAATTGGCTTATTTTTCCAGATGAATTTTGGAATAAATTCATTCAGTTTAAAAAAAAAATCTACACTTGTTATAAGAATGGCATCAAATCTATAAATTCACTTGACAAAATAACAATACCATACAAGAATAGAGGATGCATCTCCTTCATCAAGGGCGTTTGCATAGTTAAAATTTCGAGTTTGCTTTATTAGAGCTTCAGTGTGTTTTTGTATATGTCTCGTAAAGTTTTCTTGTGACGTTTTCCTAGATGTGTTATTTTTCTATTGCTTTGGTGAATAAGATCCTTGTTGTATTTTTAACTAGGTATTTCTGATACACAGAAAAATTATTTAGAGCTGGTGTGTCAGAGCTGGAGTCAGTATTTCAGAGCTGAGAGGGCCAGGGTGTTGTGTCACCCTCACTGAAAC
Organism: Pteropus vampyrus; assembly: GCF_000151845.1. NCBI lineage: Eukaryota > Metazoa > Chordata > Mammalia > Chiroptera > Pteropodidae > Pteropus > Pteropus vampyrus. The sequence continues at coordinate 261,188 of NW_011889147.1, forward strand.
CTGAGGACACTGAGGCCGGAGGGTTGGGGACTTGCCCCAACCACAAGGTGAGTCATGGCCAAGCTGAGTCTGGACCCCAAGCCTAGATGTCTAGCCTGTGTTCACTGAAAACCGTCAAAGCTAGACAGAGAGAAGGACTTGTTGTAACTCATTGTTAGGAAGCTAACTACTGTTGCCATGGAATCTGAAGGCAGCATTCTGGGAGGACCAGGATGTGCAGTCCAGGCAGAACAAGCTGCACTAGAATGGGGCCAGTCTAGGATGACTAGTTTCTGGGCCTGTGTGTGTGTGTTGAGAGGGATACTTTCTAAAGAGGGAGTTGTCCTCTAAAACCTGGTCCATTATTGCTGAGTGGTGCTGTAAGAAGGGATGATGTGCCATTGAGATGGCTTCCCTGTGTCCATCAGAGCCCGGTCCAAAGCTGTTCTTAGAGCTAGACAAAAGTGCTCTGGGTGGAAGTGCTGGCATCTGTCCATCATGGGCCCCAGAGCCTAGCTGATATCTACTGGGTACTGACTCTTCCTCCCTCAGATGATGGTGTGGCCACACAGACATTGGGGTGATGGGAGCATAGACAGACCCCTTACCCCAGGACTCACTTTGCTGCTGATGACCCAGAGGGCAAGGATGATGCAGGAGTACAAGATGATGGTTCAGGAGACCTGACAGGGCTGACCTTCAGGTGGAGTTGAGGGTTGAGACAGCCAATGACAGGTGTGCTTCTGCCACAGCCTCAGTCTGAGAAGACACAGGAAGGGGACACCCCAGAGAGTCCTAGCATCTGTGGCATTTGTAGCTGAGAACTCTGACTTCCCTGTTCACCTTCCTGTAAGCTCCTCCCACCAGGATCCCATGCCTCTGATCATCCATCCCCAGGAGCACTGAGAAAGGCCTGCATGCCCCCATGGAGGCCTGCTCTTGCTAGGTGGGTATGGGAGAAGCATCTCAAAGCAGGTGGGCATCTTAGTTTGGGGTTGGAGTGCTGGGGAGAGCAGGAAGGAAGTGGGCTGCTAGAGCCACCTGTGGTACTTAAAGGTAGATATGAAGGAAACAAAGGTGTTTAGCCAGCAGTCCTTTCCCCATCCCTTCCCAAGCCTTGGTTGTCTTCCCTATGCCTCAGACCAGGGCCTGACCTTCAGGGAAGTGAGCTGTCACTCCAGGGAAGCTCACCCCAGCTTTCCTGCCTCATGCTGCCAGGATCCCTCATGTTCCTTGATCAAGGGAGGTTGTCTTGTCTTGGAACATGGGGGTGATATGGGAATGCCTGGAATGTATGAGCTCTGTGTATGAGATTGGCATATTTGAGCACTTGCGATATGTATGTGAGTGTGGGGAGAAATAGAGGTAGGTGATGGTATGTATGCATGCATGGCGTGTGCACATATGTGCAGAGAGGGAAGGAAGTGTGTGTGGTATGTCTGGAGTGTTGAGTGTGTGTTATTCTGGATGGGATGTGTGGTGGATGGAGTGAGATATCCATTGATGTGTGAAATGCCTTGAGTGAGGGGTAACAGGTATTTGGTAGGGGGTACGCATGTATGAAGTATGTGAAGAAGTTTCAGGTGTGTATGCATGTGTGGGTTTTATGGTGTGGTGGTTGGGTCTGTGGAAAATGGATGTGTATGAGATATAGTTGGAGGCAAAATATGTATGTGGAGTGTCTCAGGCGATGTACTCATGTAAGCTTGTCCACGCATAGTATGGGAGAGGCTGGCATGTTGTGGTACGTGGTGTGGTTTGGGAGGGGGAGGGCTGTGTGTGGGTCCAAAATATGTGCATAACATGTCTGAGGTAATGTGTGTCTTTGTTGGAGTGACGGAAAGGAACCAGCACATGAGTGTGCAGCGTGTATGTGGAGAAGGGATAAGTGGGCATATAATCCTCCCTACATGTAGGAGCTGGTGGGCCTGATTTCCCCCTTCCAAATTGAGGAAACTGAGGCTCAAGGGAAAACAAGCACCATCCCATCTCTGGCAGCTCACAACCTAGGCTCTAGAGGGTAGAGGGAGGGACCGGCCCCTCTGGTGGCCAGTGGGTCATGGTGGGTCCTGTTCAGGTCTTTAGGGTTACTGGTGCTGGAGCCGACTCTCATCGGCTCATGAGAATCAATTCTGCAATAAAGGAACATTTTTGTAAGCCAGTTGTTAAACATTGCCATTATTAAGAATTTCAATTATTGTTTTGCTGGTTGTCTACACTTAAAAAGTGATGAAACAAAATGTTACTAATGCACATTAAATTTTAAAGTTTGTCGTGTCTATAGCTGCTTCATGTGACTAGCACAAAATATTAAAGAAATATTTTTCCAGTATTCAAAAACCTATTAACCAGTTCAACAAAGATGTCACTCCAATCACTGATGAACAAGTGAAGTTCTGACATATCTTTCTTCTTTCACTTTCCTCTTGGTAAATAAAAATATCAACCACATTCAGGCTGTAACTGTACTCATTTGTCATTTCAACCGTAGGCTGGCTTCAGATAAAGAGTAAGGCAAAAATCAGTGAGCACATTAATTCTGGGACAATCATCTGGCTATGTGGAGTTTTTGTTTGTAAATTATGTGCTGTACATCCTTTACGTCAGCAAAATTTATAATAAACTTATGTATATAGATACATGGAAACATTTTTTTGGAGAGCTGGTTGTTAAACATCACTGTGAGCCCCCAGTGAGCCTTGTGTGACTCACAGCCCTTACATGTCTACTTCGTTGTATGTGGGCTGAGGTCAGGGGGGTAGGTACAACCTGCAGAGGCACTGGAAGCAGCTTTTTAGTCTTCCAGACAAGCTATGGCTTGTCACTAACTCATCTGTGACCCTCCTGGTCCTGGACATTGGGGCTCACATGGAAGGCCCATTCATTCATTCTCTGTGCCAGGTGCCAAGGATTCACAGGAAAGGGGAAGACATGGTCCCTGCCTGCATGGAGCTTTCAGCCCAGATAGGGAGATGCACAGCACCCACGGGATCTCTGCTGAAAATGGAGAGGCTGTCTTTCAATAGGTCTGGGCAGGGCAGTGACCAGGAGTCTGCAGAATGCCAGGGAATGGTGAAGACCCTTGGGCCATGCTTGGAGAAACACTGATCTGGGGAGAGAAGAGGGTGTATGAAGATGCAGAGAGATGAGAGAGATCAAGTTCTGTTTTGAGATCTTCAAGGAGACTTTCAGGGTGGCTGGAGTAAAGCAGGGGCAGGCCAGCCTGGAGGGGAGGGCAGAGAGAAGCAGGAGACTGGGAGGCAGCTCACATAGCCTTGCGAGCCTCATGAAGGGGTTTGAATTCCATCCTGTGGAAGGAGGGGCTGTGGAAAGGTCCTTGTTAGCAGACAGTTAAATGCTCAGATTGACTTTGAAAAGTGTGATGCCTGTGGAGTGGGCAGAACCGAAGGAGGCTGAAGACACATGAGGCCTAAACTCGGACAGAGAAATCACAGAGTGGAGGGGGCTGATGGGAGGGCTTCTCAGGGCTAGGTGAATATAGAGGAGTTGGGTAGCATCTGGGGTGTTCGAGTGGATGGCAGGGCCATCCGTGTTGTCAGAAAACATAGGAGGAAGAGCAGGTCTGGAGTGAGAAAAGTTTGGTTTTGGACCTAGAGATTTAGGGGTGCTTCTGGAGGGATCCAGAGGCATTTGGTGCTCAGGGGAGCCATCAGGAAGTCGGCTTGGGAGCCCATGAGGATAGATAGGGGAGCCATGGGAGTGGAGATGTCACCTGGGACAACACGGAATGAGAAGCATGTCAGAACAGTTATCCGGATCCAGTCCTGAAGGGCCAGGAACTCTGGTGCCTGTCTTGGCCTTATTTCTGGAAAGGGATGGTCTAGTCGCCAGGTCTGTCCATGTTGGAGGGTCAGAGAGAGAAGGTCAGAGGCATTCAGAACCAAGGCAGGGTGGCTGGCTGCCTTCGGCAAGAAGCTGGAGGCCACATGGTTAGGAGCCATGGGGCCACAGTTCAAGCTTCAGTCCTGGCTCTGCTACCAACTTACTGTGTGACCTTTGGCAAATTACTACCAACTCTGGGCCTCAGCTTCTTCATCTGCAAATGAAAAGGTTGGATCAGACCAGTGACTTTCAAATGACATTCGGAGCCCCAAGTTCACCCAGCAGTATCTCTAGGGAAGCAGTGGAAAGAAGGGAAGAGGCTGAGGGTGTGGCTTTCCAGCCCTTGCCCTGCCCCCAGCTTCATCCAGAGCCTCTTGCTTTTATGTTTCCTGTGTTGGCTGCCAGTTGGGTCAGAGGACCCCACATCTGCGAAGCCTGAAACACAGGCACTGATGGAGCCTCAAGAGCAGTGAAAAGCGATGAAAAGACCGGATATCCCGTAGAGCTGCAGTGCGCGCCTCAACGCCCATTTCCCATGCAGGGCAGCCACGGTCATGCCCCCAGCTACATCGGACTTGGCTCCGCCTAGTTGTGGGCAGTTTCATCAATTGCTGCAACTCAGCCTGCTCCCTCCTCTTGGCAGGCAGGTCACTGGCCTCTGCCATCAGTGCTGAGTGGGGTCCATGTGACACTGGCCCTTCCCTACAGCTCCCAGGGACAATGCAGCGTGAGGCTGAAGCAGCAAGGTGTGGCCTCCCTGTCCCTTGATGTTCTCTGTTTATTGTTTCTACAAAGATAGAGCAAGGATTCTCTGAATAGGATATTAAACATTTGGGTTCTTCCCGAAGCCTGGCCTCAGTGACAGTGCCAACAGTGCACTGGAGGCCTCAGCGTGTAGTGCCCTGGCTTCCCTCAGCCCCACCCAGCTTCCCCTGAATGCCCCTGAGAGCTGGGCAGAATCAATCAACCGAGCTGATGCTGAGCTGAGACTAGTATGTAGGAGGGCCATGAGAGGGGAGGCCCCAAAAAGGGACAGAAATGCCCTTCCAGGGCCCCCACAGGGAAGACAAGGACCCTTCGAGTCTTTGTGGCCTCACATCCCCTAGGAGCCCATGCCTGGCTCCCCTCCCTCCAGACAAGGCCTCTGAGCTGCATACTCCCTGTAGCGAGGGAGTCCTCTCAGAGGGACCAGAGATCACGCTTGTTTACCCCATGCTCTTTCAGCCCAAGCTCATGTCTGAGCATATACTATCCTCCCATTGCTGGGAAGGTTGTACTACCCCCTGTACCAACCCATAAGGAATCCAGACTCCCAAATCAGGCCACGTGGAGCCCCAAGACTCCAGGCTTGAAGACTGTGCCTTTGGGGACCTCCAGGGTCCCCCAGGTCTCTGCTAACTTGAGAACAGTTTGGAGGAAGATTTCAGCAGAATCAACCTCCACCTTGTTACCTCAACACACTAGATAGGACTCAGGAAGTTGCTCAGGACCCCTGGGAAGAGCCTCCCACCTCTCCCTGGAGTCCCTTCCTTTTCCTCCCCCTGCTCTCTCCGTTCTTTAGGACTAGAGGCCACTTCATCCGGTTCTCACTTGGTAGGGTTGTTGGATGGAGGCAGGGGTGACGACTCTCGGTATTTCCTGATAACAGGCTGGGGGACGCAAGCACCAATGTGAAGCTGAAGAGTGTCGTGGAGACAGGGGGCAGTGAGACCGAGTCTGCCCAGGCCACGCCGGTGGCCGGGGTGTGGCCTTGGGCCTGGGGAGGGTCGCTGTTTGAGAGGAGGACGCAGCTTTATAAAATGACTCCGTAAGTATGGCCTAGGCGGGTGGGCCGCAGGCCCCCACCGCCCCACCTGGGATGCGGGCATGGACCAGGAGGCATATGCAGCAGGTGACCCTGCAGCAGGCA
>NW_011889147.1:266968-269062 GCF_000151845.1 Pteropus vampyrus
GCCATCAGTGCTGAGTGGGGTCCATGTGACACTGGCCCTTCCCTACAGCTCCCAGGGACAATGCAGCGTGAGGCTGAAGCAGCAAGGTGTGGCCTCCCTGTCCCTTGATGTTCTCTGTTTATTGTTTCTACAAAGATAGAGCAAGGATTCTCTGAATAGGATATTAAACATTTGGGTTCTTCCCGAAGCCTGGCCTCAGTGACAGTGCCAACAGTGCACTGGAGGCCTCAGCGTGTAGTGCCCTGGCTTCCCTCAGCCCCACCCAGCTTCCCCTGAATGCCCCTGAGAGCTGGGCAGAATCAATCAACCGAGCTGATGCTGAGCTGAGACTAGTATGTAGGAGGGCCATGAGAGGGGAGGCCCCAAAAAGGGACAGAAATGCCCTTCCAGGGCCCCCACAGGGAAGACAAGGACCCTTCGAGTCTTTGTGGCCTCACATCCCCTAGGAGCCCATGCCTGGCTCCCCTCCCTCCAGACAAGGCCTCTGAGCTGCATACTCCCTGTAGCGAGGGAGTCCTCTCAGAGGGACCAGAGATCACGCTTGTTTACCCCATGCTCTTTCAGCCCAAGCTCATGTCTGAGCATATACTATCCTCCCATTGCTGGGAAGGTTGTACTACCCCCTGTACCAACCCATAAGGAATCCAGACTCCCAAATCAGGCCACGTGGAGCCCCAAGACTCCAGGCTTGAAGACTGTGCCTTTGGGGACCTCCAGGGTCCCCCAGGTCTCTGCTAACTTGAGAACAGTTTGGAGGAAGATTTCAGCAGAATCAACCTCCACCTTGTTACCTCAACACACTAGATAGGACTCAGGAAGTTGCTCAGGACCCCTGGGAAGAGCCTCCCACCTCTCCCTGGAGTCCCTTCCTTTTCCTCCCCCTGCTCTCTCCGTTCTTTAGGACTAGAGGCCACTTCATCCGGTTCTCACTTGGTAGGGTTGTTGGATGGAGGCAGGGGTGACGACTCTCGGTATTTCCTGATAACAGGCTGGGGGACGCAAGCACCAATGTGAAGCTGAAGAGTGTCGTGGAGACAGGGGGCAGTGAGACCGAGTCTGCCCAGGCCACGCCGGTGGCCGGGGTGTGGCCTTGGGCCTGGGGAGGGTCGCTGTTTGAGAGGAGGACGCAGCTTTATAAAATGACTCCGTAAGTATGGCCTAGGCGGGTGGGCCGCAGGCCCCCACCGCCCCACCTGGGATGCGGGCATGGACCAGGAGGCATATGCAGCAGGTGACCCTGCAGCAGGCAGTGGGAGAACACAGAGAGCTGGGAAGCTACCGGTGTCAGGGAGACACAAGTGCCTGGAACTAGGAAGCCCAGGTGCTCTCAGGGATCTGAGGAGGGCCTTCCCCATGTTCTGGGCCACTGGACGTGGGCCTTCCCCTGAGGGTCCTCTGTGTGTGTGTGTGTGTGTACACATAAGGGGCTGAGGTCTCTGCCATGAGTGCTGATTGCAAGCCAGCTTTCGGCCCCAAATAAAAACCCTCTGAACTGAGGAACCCAGAAACGGAGGCCCATGATTTATTAGGCGTCAAAGACTCTAATTAGTGATTTGCCTCGTGCAAATAGGGTTTAAAAAATATGCATTCCCAGGCCCCATCCCAGAAGATTCTAGGATGGGGCCCAAGAATCTCTACTTTTTAAAGCTCCCCAGGTGGTTTTGATGGATGGCTATAGCTGGGTGAGGAAACCATTGCTCTAGGGGGACGCCGACCCTGGGCCTGTGGAAGCCCAGGCCTCTGCCTGCAGTGCCGCCATCAGACACTCAGACTCTGGCTCTTGGAGAGGTTATGGTCCTCCAGAACCTGATGGAAGGGAAGACCCAACATGCCCTCAATAACCTCTTCCTGAGGCACAGAAGACAAAGAATGGTGCACAGGTGGGCCCTTGAAGGAGAAAGATTCAGGAAGGAGAGGGATGGAGCCTAAAGAGAAAGAATTCCTGTATCCCAGTGTCTGGGGCCTCACATGCAGGCCTGTGGCTCTCAGAGCCCGGAGGACCCGGGTTCACACCAGCTCGACTCTGCCCCCATTCAGGCGGTGGGTGAGCCTGGCTCTTTTTGCATAGACACGAGGAAAAGAGAATAGAGGTTA
>NW_011889147.1:269872-271652 GCF_000151845.1 Pteropus vampyrus
CATGGGAAACTTGGAACAAGGAGTGTGTTAGGTAACATTGACCCAAGCCAGGATCCAAGACTGTGCCCTGCACATAATGTCAGCAGGGCTCATCAGTGATAACCGGGACTCAGGATAGAGACGGCGAGATGCGGGGGCACAAAACCCAGTGACGGAAACTGGGGGACATAGCTGTTGTGGTAAGGGCCAAGGGGCATCTCAGAAGAAACAGGCCAGGTAAGAGAGGAGAGTAAGTCCAGGCAAACATGGTTGGTGGGGAGCCAAAGTTGCAGTGACAAAGGACTCAGAAAACTTCAGAACAGGCTCAGATATGGACGTTCAAGGTATTCCGGATAGGATGGAGCAGTATGGCAGTTTATGGAACAAAGGGGGTCTTGGAGTCTCCGTACCCAGGGCCTTTCCACATTGAAGCAGGACACTGGGGGAGGAGAGGACGCAGAGTCAGAATATGATACATACAATAGGGCCCCGCCCCTTGGAGGGGAATTGTCAGAAGCTGGCCAGGGCATCAGCATTCCAGCCTAGCATCTGGATTTGGGCAGGACTCCCATCTGCAGAGGGCAAGCTGGTATCATGGACATGGGGCCGAAGGTGAAGCATGCATGTTTCTGGGTAGCAGGGAGCTGTCCTGGGCTCACCAAGGTCGTCCAGGCTTTGGGCAGGAAGCAAACCCCACTTCCCTTTCATTCTTAGCCTGCTGCTCATGGGGCCGGGGCAGGTGGTAATGGACAGAGGAGATGTGGCAGGTGCCCCAGGACTACTCAGATGGCAACTAGGTAGAGAAGTGTGGACTTCAGATTCAGACACTCTGATCTGATCCTGGCACTAAATGTTACTGTGGGACCTCAGTTTAACATCTCTGAGCCTCAGCTGCTTCTTCTCTTCTGTAAAATGGGGATATTCATTATAGGATAGTCGAAAAGATTAAAATAGAAAAGAACACGTGAAAGCGCTCAGCACAGGTAGTTCTTGCTCACAAATGCCAGTTTCCTTCCTTTTGCCTCCTCTAGTACCTGGTGCAGGGTCAAGTGTGCCTGTAGGACCAGGCAGGCTTCTACCCTAGGCCTTGGACCGTGGAGTGAGCAAGTGGAGGGATGTGGAGAGGGAGCGGCATGCTCTGGTGAGCCCAGGGGCAGAGCTGGAATAGAGCCTCAGCTTCTGGTTAATCTGACCAGGGGGTCATGGTGAATTTGGCCAGGCGAATGTACAACATGGGAAGCAGCAAGTGAATGCATAATTCTTGCAAGTTTCTAAGCCTTGGTTTCCTTATTTGAAAAATGGGTATATTAACACCTCACTTCCAGAATTGTGTGAGGACTAGCAATAATACATGGAAAACACTAGACCACCACGCATATAGTAGGAGGTTCATACATTGTGACATTGTGGTTTCTGTGGCTACTGACACTCTATAAACCTCAGAATCATATCACTGGGAGAGATGTCTCTCTGTGACCCCAGGGTTTGGGGTTTGACAGACATTGAACAGGGCATATGATTATGGTTAGCACTCTGGCTGGTTCAGTCTGTGGCTAATTGTGTTATCCTAGTGTTGGTTGAGGAGGGGGTGCCCAGCAGGAGGCTGCCTGAGACCCCTGGGACCTATGGGGGCGGGGCTGGGGGTACTGCCAGGGGCACATAGCAGTTCTTTTCTCTCACCCAGGGTATTCTGAGAGTGGTGAGTGCTAGCAGGTCTACTCAGGCACTTGGCTAAGGTCACTTGGCACATGATGGGACAGCCGGCATTACCAGAGGCAGGCAACACAGAGATGAAGGGAAT
>NW_011889147.1:271702-272441 GCF_000151845.1 Pteropus vampyrus
AGCCTAAAGAGAAAGAATTCCTGTATCCCAGTGTCTGGGGCCTCACATGCAGGCCTGTGGCTCTCAGAGCCCGGAGGACCCGGGTTCACACCAGCCCGACTCTGCCCCCATTCAGGCGGGGGGTGAGCCTGGCTCTTTTTGCATAGACACGAGGAAAAGAGAATAGAGGTTAGAGAGAGGACTTCTAGGAAGGTGCGCGTGCCCAAGGATAGTTATGAAATTTCATCAACAAAGTTCCTTTTTGACATTCTGAATGTCTTTTAATAAAAGAACCCATTTAATTTAAAACGACCTCAAAAGCCTTCCTATTTAACGCGAAGGTTACTGACTCAACCGAATCAACATGAAGTAACCGACTAAACGTTTATTTGGTGAAGCTGGAGCCTGAGTTGGTTTGAGCTGGTTTTATTTCCTGCCTGGCCTGCCCAGGGACACACATTCCTTTCTCCTGGCCCTGCACAAATACATGCCTCCTGGCTGTAGAGCGTCCAAGGTGCTCCCTCAACCCAATTTGTTTAGTCAGTCCCCAAGTGCTGAACCGTTGGGCTCTTTCCAATTTCTTGCTATTATAAATATCACAGCTATGACTATTTCTGTACAAATTACTTTCTTAGTATTTTACTGGGAAGCATTCCCCAAGTGAAATTACTAGGTCAAAGGGTATGAGCGATTTTATAGTTCTTGTCACATATTACTAGGTAGGTCTCCAGAAATATTGAATCCCTTAACCACGACACCA
>NW_011889147.1:275961-277408 GCF_000151845.1 Pteropus vampyrus
CTAGCAGGTCTACTCAGGCACTTGGCTAAGGTCACTTGGCACATGATGGGACAGCCGGCATTACCAGAGGCAGGCAACACAGAGATGAAGGGAATCAAGAGGGGCCCAGCACAGTCAGGAGTGAGTGAGGATGTGGGATGCCAAGCAACTCCTTGTAGTCCAGAGGGGGCTGGACCTGAGTCTGGTTCCTGGACCTGTCAGCTACCTGTGTCCTGGTCTTGATCCCAGGCCTCATCAGTTACTGTGCATGGGGGATTGAGTGATGGGCCTTGCTCTTCTCTGGGGACAGAAGGACCATGCAGAGGGTCCAGGCAGCCTGGGAAGAATCACACTGAGCCTGCTTCAGACTTCTCCTGGGGGCCACCTCACATGGGCACCACAGCTCTGGGGTAAGAGGATTCCAGTGTCCTGAATCCCAACCTGTCATCTGCAAGCGGAAGACCTGGGGCTAGTGCAGCCTATCTGACCTGCCATGTCCCTTCCTGTCAAATGCCCTCATGGGCCAGGTGCTGTGCTTGTGCCAGGCATGCAGCGGGGGACAGAATCAGACGTGGTCCCTGGGCCACAGAGCTCATGGTCTAGAAACTACACTAGTTATTACACCAGTCATAACTGATGGTGTTTGGGGACTTCAGTAATGGTTACAAAGGCACTCGGAAGGGGTGAGAAGCCACTTGCACCTTCCAGGTGTACAGCCCGGGATGAAGGAATGGCCTGCAGTCCCCATCCTCTCCGGATCTGTCTGGACCTGCCACAGCATGCACACACGCCCGCGCACGCGCACGCGCGCACACACACACACACACACACACACACACACACACATAGCCATCACCATGTAAAGATGGGGCTCCACCGTCTCACTCTGTCTCTGACCTCCATTCTGAACCTCTCACCCCAACTGGCTCCACTCCTGCTTCCTGATCTGCTCCCCATTCGTCCAGCATTTGGCTTTATGGGTTTGTCAGTCTCCAGCTCACAGTTCTGGTTCCCTCTGCGTGCCACATGGTTTAGTAACAGACACTCTTTATTGAGCACTTACGAGGTAGCATAATGGGATTGTTGAGCTGTTTTTCCCCAGTTCCTTTCATTTTCAGCAGACTCAAAAAGAGGGCCTGAAGGAGTCGTACTACCCTGGGTTTGGACTAGTTGTGTAAGGAATATGCTTTTCCTTTTGAAATCTGTTTCCTGATCTGTAGAATGGGAATAATAATAGTACCTTCTGTACAGAGCTGCCATAGAGATTAAATGAGACCCTATATGCGTAGCTTTCAGCACAATGCCTGGCACCTAGTAGGTGTTTAATAAATGTTAGCCTCTGTTATTATTATGTGCCTAACCTAAGAAAATATTTGGAGTAAACAGGAAGACTCATTCTCATTCATACACTCAGAAAACATTTATTTATTTATTTATTTATTTATTTATTTATTTATTTATTTATTTA
>NW_011889147.1:281988-297499 GCF_000151845.1 Pteropus vampyrus
CGAGATGACCAGAGCTGGCCTACAGTGTCACTTGGCGATTTGGATCAGGAAAGGTCCAAGTGTTTTTCTGTTTTCCCATCCAATCCTGCTGTAGAAACCAGAAATGGGGACTGACTCTCATATTGTCACATCCCAGAATGGCTGAACTGGAAGGCCAATAGAGGTCATCTGTGTTAATCCTTTATCTTTGAAATGTTGGACTGAGGCCCAGAAGGGGAGAGACCTAGTCCGAGATCCTTCGGCAGGCAGAGGTTGTGACTAGAATTCAAACCCCTGGTTTTTAGTTCACGGTACTTTCTGCTTTGCCAAACCGTTCTATCTTTTCTCTGCTCTTTCTCCACATAAACTACCTACTATAGGAATCACTGTCACTTAAACTGAAAATTAGCCCACAATCTCATAGCTCTGGAATATTTCCTTCTCGCATCCTGGATAACTACATGCACACTTCATTTTACACATTTGTCATCACAATTTTGCACTCTCATTTTATTTTCTTTTCTTTTTTTTTTTGTAATTAACAATTAAGTTCTTACAGAGAATGGGGCATGTTTCTGGGTTGCTTATTTTCTTCCATTGAAGTTTCATGTGAGATTTATGTCGGTCACCACATTGTTTTAGTTTTTGTCACTTTGTAATATAGTTTGTTATCTAGTGGGATTGGTCCTCCTCTCGCTAACCATCATTATGAGGATTTTCGTTGCTTCTCTTACCTAGCTTTCTTTGCTTCCAGATAATCTTTACCTGGGTTATCTAAAGGAATTAAGGGCAGGGAAATTATCCCAGACTTCCCTAATCTTGGGCATTGACACAGGTCAATTAGACACTCTTAACTCACAGCTCTGAAAATGGAAAATTGGCCCATTGATTGGGTGAAATAGGCAAAAAAGGAAGTACTGGCTCCAACTCCCTGACCACCCTGCTCCCTCGCGGCTGCTGTCCTGGGATGTAGGGCAGGATACCTGCACAGTGTGGGCATGCCCCTTCAGAATGAATATAGCTGGTACTTGTCATCGCTCAGCAACTGGCTTTCCCTGAGACTGGGAGGCTCTGGGCAGCTTCCTTTGTAGGACGAGAAATCTAGGGAGCAGGCCCAGTGTCTTCTAAACGTGCATCCCCATGCTCCACAGCATTCCTGCCTCCTGGGCCAGCTTCCTGTAGAGTCTGGCTCCACTCCTAGGCCTTTTGGCTTTGGCGTAAGAGTCTGCCTCTGACTTCCCACTTTCCCAAAATTGTTATCTCAAAAAGAACACCTTACCTCTTATTAGCTTATATGCTCCCACGAACATTCACTTGAGGCATAAAGTGGACACCTAATTAATATCACTGACCCAACTGCCTTGTGACACAAAACTTAGGAACACTGTTGATCGACACTTGCCAGCAAGTCGCGGTGGTCACTTTGGCTTTCTTATCGTAGAACCTGCACTCACAAACCATCTTGAAGCTTGTCCTCCTTTCCTTAGACCATCACCAAAGAGGACCTTAAGAAATGTCTGTACATTTTCAAGTTGCAGAATCCCCTTGGAATTTGTGCTTTGAACTAAATGAAGTCTAATTTAGGAAGAATTACTATCAGTCGTCTTCTTATAATAATGTAGGGATATATTAGGAATCTCCATTTATTTAAATTCTTTTTCTAAATCTCAGTTATATCTTATAATTTTCTTCCTGTGGATAGCAAATAAGTCTCATTAGTGTTATTTTAAAACATTTCATACATAATCTTGCCATTGTAGATGAGATATTTTTTCATTTTCATTTTGTAAATTACTATTATTTTATAACAATAATAGAAATGTTATCAAATATTTTCTTTTTCTCTTTTTATTTGATGACTTTATTTTTCATGGTAAGGCACGGCATTTAATTTCATTTCTCTCTAATACTTTTAACGATAAATCTTGAAGCAGATCCATTTGCATATTCTCTCTAAACAAGCAGATAGCTTTGGGAAATTTTTATTTAATTTAGGAAATTCTAATATTTTTGCCAACTCTCCTTTCATGAATGTAGAGGTTCATTATTTATGTTCACTTTCAATGACACCTGGAAATAGATGCTAAACCAAGTTTCTTGAAATCTCTAGATGTTTGAATCAGTATCAAGCTCAATGTTTCAGTTTTTCTTTTGTAAAAATGTAAGCAAAAACTATAAAGCCATTCTCATTAAATTATTTTTTTGTTTGTTTTGGAAAGTATAATTATTTTTATAAATACATGCTTTTCTTCTTATAGCAGTGGTCTTGCCATTTCAAATGAATTATTAAATACCTTTTTTTCCTGTTTTGATTTATAGTGCAATAAGTATTGACAAATTAGAGCATCATTTTATTTCCTTGGTCATATTTCTTATTTTTTAAAAAAAGAAGGTTGAATTAGATTTTCTTTTCTCAAAATATCACCTGAAACATTCTGAAATAATTTACTTGGAGTGCTTATTAGAATATAATCTATGAAAGAAAGGCCAATCGTAGGAGGGACCTTGGGGGTTTTTCAGGTTCATTAAAATTTGAGTGCTATTGATTACATGACCTTTAATATTTTTAAGAATATTTTTTATATTACTAAAAAATAATCTTCAGTGTCACTGGAGTTAAAAACAAGTATTTTTATCTGATGCCTTGATGATAATATAAATACTTACTATTCCAAATATTAATCTCCTACAGTTCAGACATATTTATAAGACAAGCTTTGTGAATTTTAACTTTCATATCTATGTAATGTTTCTCCCCCTTTTTACTTCCAATTCACCAGTGAATCATCCCACAGCGGCCTTCATTGCAAGCTGTAGGAATAAAGTGCAAAGGTACCAGGGCTCTGTCTGTCTTAGCATCTGTCAAACTAAGATAAGCCTCTTTTCTCCAGATCAAATCTTTCCTGATGATTTTTCCTTTATTTTATTATTTTATTTTATTTTCAATTATAGTTGACATTCTCAGGCAACTTTATTGAACTTTCTGATTCTAGAGGTTTCCTCATTGTTTTCCTTAAGTTTTCTCAGGATCCCAATACAGTGTGTCATTTGCAATAATATAAATTATGACTCCACCTTTCCGATATAGTAGACTAATGACCGTCCATCAATGTCACCCTCAGGAACTTAAAAAAAATTCTGGTAGCTGAACTCTGAGCTCAGCAGTAGGGCCTGGGACTGGGAGGGGTTGCGGGGGGTAGGGGCAGATTCCAGACCAAGGAGACAGTATCTATAGAGGTAGGAGAGCATGAGCTTGGCTTGTCTGAAAGCAGACCAGTATGGCTGGAGAACAGAAGCTGAATCAGCTTAGTAGACACTTAAAAATTTTTGAGTTTGTGGGCAAGGGAATTCAGTGAAAGATTTTAAGCAGCAAGTAGATTTGCTAGATTTGCATTATGAAAAGATCACTCTCACTGCCATGTGAGAACAGACTGCAGGGAGGCCAGAGGGAAAGGGGGTGCAGATCATTATATAACAGCTAACTCATACATCTCCCTGCTGTGTGCCAGGCGTTATTGAAGTGGTTTACATATATTAAGTTTTAAGTCCCCAAGTTCAGAGGGAGTTCATGGCAAAGCCTGCTTTGAAACCACAGATCTGGCTCCAGAGTCTATGCTCCGAAGCACCCTAGCATGCCACAGATGAAGTAGTTTGGATGAGGGTGGTGGCCTTGGAGACAGTGAGAAGGGGACCAATCGAAGAGATACTTAGGATTTAATATCAACTGGACGTGTAGATGGATTGGATATTTGGTGGGGTGGGGGGAGGAGGAGATATTTAAGGTACCAGTTTTTCCCCATATCTGTGGCCATTTGGACTCTCTTGGGACTTGTCCATTCACTTTTCCATCGAGTCGTTCATATATGTTTATCACCTCTACTCTTTTTCATGGGGAGGGAGGGAAGGAGAGAATTCAAACCCAATTTCCAGGGTATATTCTGCACCTCTCATCTGTTTTCTGGGTATGTGACTGGGTAAGGGATGAATCTCTGCTCATCATACCTTTTATTTCAGGGCGTGAGAACAAGGTGAGCCTGGTGTGGTATTCTCCACTCAGCTCTCCCAGGGCAGTTGGGGTGAGACGTGAGACATGGATATTCTTTTTATGTAAATTGTCAGGGCCCTAGGTAATGGAACTCTTGTGATATTGGGAGCCTTAGACATTAATCCAACCCCCTCGTCTTATAGACCGATACATTGAGACCAAGAAAACTGGGGAGAGATTTGTCTGTGGTCAGGTAGGAGGCCAGGGACCTGGGCCTAGAACTCAGGTTTCCTGATGTCCAAGACAATGGCATCTTTGGATCAAGTGATGATATTAGTTAGTGACGTCGGTAAGTATCTGGTCACCTGCCCTGGTGGGCACCAGGGGTAGAGCCTATATTATGTCAGAGCCAAAAGATAGGATGGGACAAAATTAAACATAGGTTGAGTTGAGTGAGAGAAATGGGTACAGAAATGGGTACATGAAAAACAGAGAGACTGAGATGCAGGTATGAGGAGCTAGGATCCAACACAGATTTCTGGGGCATTTTGAAGCAGGTGGTCAAGAGGCTGGGACACAGCAGAGGGTAACCGGAGCTAGAGGAATACACAGTGCCTCCCAGGGCTCTGCCCTTTGGAGAATGGAGGCCTCAAAAGTCCATTCTGAGTGCCAGCCCAGCTTGACCATCTCCAGGGAGACCCCAGAAGTCTCAATGAGTGTGAAGGCCAGGAGAGGGCCACCTGGCCTTCTATGTCTCAGTCAAAATTTTGAGCCTCATCTCACTGAGAAGCGCCTCTGTCCCCAGGGCACCCACTCCTTGCTAGCCTCAGGGTGGCAGGATCAGGAAGGAGCCAGGAGGATGCTGCCCGTAGAGGAAACATGGAGGGAAGGTGGGCTGTGATGAGGACTGGGAGTCAGGGAGAGAGATCTGAAGCAGCCTGGAACTGGAGAAAGGCAGAGGTAGACACTGAACCCCAGCCCTGCCAGCCTTGGGTGTGAACTCACCTAAAGAAGTCTAAAAGGGGGCTGCACGTGACCTCCTTCCCATTCCGCATCAGAGAAGGTGAGGAGGCCCTCTCTTCCCACCTAGAGCTCAGGCAGGGCAGCCGCTGAGAGTGCCTATTCTCGTTCTCATCTGAGACGGGCCCAGGCCCCTGGGCACAGGCCTTGGCCAAGGCTGAGTAAGTCCTTGTTGTCGTGACCACCCACAGTGCTTATGTTTCCTTCTGTATAATATAGCTCCTCGGGGTTGCTGTGAGCAATCAATGAGATAATATATGTAACGCTTAGCACAGTGCCAGCCCTACTCAAGGGCTTAATAAGTGGGAGCTCTAATTACTAAATGTTGTCACATCTCCATGGTGCTTTGGACTTTTCGACAGAGCGGTCACAGGATCACGTTCCTTCTCTCAGTTCCGTCTCACACACCCTGTGCAGTAGGCAACATATGCATTGTTCCCACTTAACAGATGAGGAAACCAAGGTGGGCCCAGTGGGTGATCCCTGGCCACCCAGTGAGCTAGCATCACAGAACAAGAATTCAGCTCTCCCAAGTCTAGCATGTTCTCATTGCTCTGTGTTTCTTTAATAAAATACGAGACTTTTATCTTTGTTCCAGGGTCGAGCAAACTATAATCATCTTTTCATCTCCTAACAGCCTTGCTGTAAAGAGTCAAAATGTCAGAGGAATTTAGTGTTGGAAGGTAGCCTCTGAGACTGTACTGCCTGCTGATTTTCATGGGGCACAGAGAGGTGACAAAATTACTCAAGGTCACACAGCATATTAGTGATAAAGTCAGGGCTGAAATCTGGGTCTAGTGTTCTTTCCTCTATACCTGCTGCCTCTATAGGTCTTGAAAACTTTATCCCCCTTTCAGAGATGGAAGAAACAAACCAGAGAGGTAAAACAACTTGACTCTAATCCTATAGTACCCCCTTTCAGGATGCTGCTTCTTCAGTGACCTGATGGCCTTAGAGTCTGGTATTTGTAAACCATTAGCAGCAAAAGAGAAAGGCCATGGAGCAAAAAGATGATGTTTGGGGGTAATAAACTTTGCCAGTAATGTAAATTGCATTTCAAGGTCTGATTCTTCTTGCTAGAGAGATTGGTTTGTGAATTCAGAGTAGAATTGTTTAAAAGGTATTTCACATTTTAAATAACCATGGTTTTCTCAGATGAGGGGGAAAAAAACAGGTCAAAAATGCAAATTCATAGGCTTTACTGAAAGGTTACAAAATAAAATGTTCTTTGCTGAAGGATGTAAAAGCAGTGGCTTTCTGTTTGACAAAGGAGAGGGCTCTGCTAGATAAATCCTGTGTTATGAACAAATGAGAGCTCTCTCCTTCTCTTCCTGATCAGCTTAATTCCTTGTTGCTTATCTGCAAATCCAATAATGCTGGTAAAACAAACCCCTCCTGCAGGCTGAGCACAGGACCTGGGTGCTTCTCCTCAGCAGCCCTTCCTATTTATAACCTCAGCACCTTGGAGAGCTGGGCTTAGAAGCCCTGTGGGGAAGTGGGCATGAGGACTCAGTTAAGAACAGTGGAAGTTTTCCTAGGACTGGGCTGCTGTGCTTCAGCTCTGAATCTCCAGCCCCCAGCCTGGGCCCTCTGAGCTGGAGACATTCAGCAGATCCTCAAAGTGGAGCTGGCCAAGTGAGGGAGGAGCAGGTATTAAGGTTTAGCTGCTTTCCCACACTGTCTTTGCTCTCCTCCAAGATAAATAACCTGGCTTAAAATCGTAGACGTTTTTTATGCCCATATGCATTAGAGTGTGGCCAGCTGGCTAATATATCATACTACACTAAGTAACTAAGGATATTTCAACTACGTGCTTTTAAAATAGTGTTTATTTATTTACCAAAATCCACTGTGTATTGATAGTGTTTATTGTCTGTCTCCTCAGCCATGTTGGTGCTGTTTAGGGGTCACTAAGAGATCTTAGGAGCCAAAAGCAGGAGTTAAGAGGAAGCCCCAGCACCTGGAAGAAGGACCTACCCAGAAAGGATAATGTGGTACCTAGGGTGGGCTAGTCTAGTCTGTGTCTTTCTCAACCTAGGCAACTTTTTATCAGGCCTTTCATGTACCTGCCAGTATATGGAGCTTTTTTATAGGACATTATACTTCCCTACAACGTTGCATCCCATCTCATAAACCTGTTCCTTTGTCGTTAAATTCCCCATAAAGGATGCTTGATTACCCATCCTGTGAACACAGAATTATTTGTTTAACCAAGTCCCAATTGGTAAACATTTTGTAGCCCCCCCACTCCTGTCAATTTCCCCCACTAGAAAATAAGGCTGTGATGGCTATCTCTGTACATAAACTTTTGAGTCCATTGCATATTCCCCTTGGCTAGATTTCTAGAACAGGAATTACTGAGTAAAAAAGCTCAGGCTGTCATCATATGACTTTCATTAGAGGACAGCAGTTAAGCTCGTGGGCTCCAGAACTCTTCGCTGCCTGGGTCTGAATTTGAACTCTTTCACTTATTATCAGTGTGCCTTTGAGCAGGTTATATAACCTGTTCTTCATGTGTAAAATGGGGATCATAATCGTACCTACCTGAAAGTGTCGTGAAGGTTGAATGAGAGAAGCCATGTGTAAATGTTAACTTCAATAGGCATGACTCATGAGATGTGATCATAAAGCAAACTTTATTTTTGTCTCCCATGGTCTCTCTAATTTTATTCTATGGGGCTGTTCCCTGCCCCCCGCCCCCAAACCTAGATGAAATGGAAGGTAAGTCTCATGGCTTTTCTGATTATTTCCAGATAACCAAAGGTTATTCTGTCAGTAAGTAGTACGTCCTGCCTGTTGTAATAAAAAAAAAAATCTTTAAATTTCAGTGACACACACTCCTCTTGCTCATTGTGGTCTGCTACATGCCAGCTACCTACAGGAGAAGGTCCAGCTTGCAATTCTAACCCTTTCCAGGGTCCAAAGTGAAGGCAGGGAGGGGCAAGAGAAGAGGAGAGAGGCAGGAAAGGTCTTTCCTGACTGATAACTCTGATGAGCTGGTGTCGTCACACTCTTTGGCCTCTCTCTCGCTGGGATGCTTCTATGTGTTCTCGGAGACCATTTTATCACTAGGGTGTCCCCCCTAAGCCCAGCTCCCTTGACGTGTGTGATGCTCTCTCCCCATAGCTTCATACAACACAATGGTTCCTTTCTCAGGCCCCGGGAAACCTGGACTTCTCCCTTCCCCCAGTGTCATATTCCTTCATGAGGGGACCCTCTGGGCCTCCCCGTCATCTAAGATGATTACATCTGGTTTTCAATGCTGGAACCCCCACTGGCCCACAAACCTGTGAGCACAGACTGACCCTAAAGCTGCAGCACCCTTTTGGCCCCCGAGGCAGCCAGCTGCCACCTGTTCTTTGGATTAGCCAGGCCTGAATCATTTGCCCATGCGCGGTGGCCCTAAGGCCATTGTGGTCACATATTAAGCTCTCTCAGGGGGTCTCCTTCAAGCCCTACTCTCCAGATTTGAGGTGAAAGCCATAGCACCTTTCACCCTTCCCACTTAGGGCTCACTGGACCATGAGGGCTCTCTCCAAAATTCCTCTTAAACCTTCAACAACTGTTTCTTCAGCCTCTAACATTTTTTTATGTACTAGAGATGGATGTAGACCCAGGTTTTCACTGCCTCTTTTCCAAGTCCTGTTTGGTGTTATCCTGCCTCATTTTGGAATGTGATATCTATTAACTTGGAGCCTCAACTGGGGAGTTCCATTTCATCATCCTATGCCCATATTTGTTTTTACGAAACATGTAGAGGGGTGCCTGGTATAAAGCGTGTACTGAACAAATGACAGTCATGAGTGATTCCATCTCACAAGCTCTGCATTTGCATTCAGTTCATCACCATTGCATTTGGTTTTATCCCAATTACCTGGTTTTATCCTTTACGTTGTTTTACGCTTTATAAGTTTTATGTTTCCTTTAGACTATGCTTGTGGGGTGTGTGTGTGTGTGTGTGGGTGTGTGTGTGTGTGTGTGTGTGTGTGTGTGTGTGTGTGGAGATATTTGCTATTATCTTCTGCAGTGATTTGGAAAATAGACATATCGTTTTTAATTCTAGTGTTTACCCTACATTTTTCAAAGACATCAGTAAGCCTATGTTATCTCACTTTAATCATGTATAACAAGGCAATGGTCTTCGTATATTCTGCAGTTAGTTAAATGGGAATTTTAGAGCACTGACTGGCTGTCCACACTTGTGCTACCATCTTGCCATGATGTCTGTCCAACAGCTTTGAAAACGGACTGGGCTCTGGGTTTAAGGCCCGCTCATTTCTGTCCTGAATTTTTCCAATAGCCAGCTAGCAGTTTTTGATACCTCTGGCCTTGTCTTCCTTTATCCTTCATTTTGCTCCCAATTATATCTTTCTAAAAAGTCATATCTGGGCAAATTACTCTTAACTTAAAACCCTTTAGTGGTCCTTGGTTGGCTATAGGATAAGATCCAAACTCCTCAGCCTGGTTGGAGTTAAGGGTGCCATGTGATCTGGCCCACTTTCCTGGCCCATCTCATGCCACACTGAACCATTCATTTACCTGTTACCACACTGATTTGCACCAAGATTTTCAAGTGCATTGGTCACAGAATCTCATATCCCCATGCCTTTGCTCATGTCATCCTCTTTGTCTGAAGTGCCCTCTGGGCAAAAAGCCCAGCACAGTGCCTGGCCAGTCATAGAATCTTGGAAACAGTTAAGCTTTCCTCTTCCTTTCTTATCAGTCTCTCAAAATCCTACTCATCCTTCAAGGCCCAATTCAACTGTCATTCTTTTTCATTCTCAGGAAGGGCTTGTCCTAACTTGACTTCTCTCCCTTTGGTACCACTGACTGCCCCTCCTCTGTGTCCTCCACCCCCCAGCACTTCATACGCCTGTATCGTAACACTAGCTTCCTGTCTAGCGTTGGTGCTTCCTGTCTCTCCTGCCAGACTGACAGCTCCCTGAGAGCAGGACTCGGCCTGGCACCTGCCAAAGCCCTCCTGGATCTTTGAGCCCGGTTGGGTCTAGTAAATGTTTGACCGATTTGAATTACGTTCCTCGGACTGCAAATATATAGCACCAAGCTACTAGACAGGGCACCTTGGGATTTGGTGCCCAATCTGAATAGATATTCATTTATTATTCATATTCTTTTGCTTCTAAAATTGACTAGAGGTGGCCCAGACTCAATAAAAATGTTAAATTAGAAATAGAAAATTTAAGACTCCACATAGAAATAGCAAGTTGCCAAAATGCTAATCTTCCTTGGGTGAACTAGTCTTGCTGAGGGGAGCTTGCACTGGTTTCCTCCAGCTGGGGTGGCAGATGTGAGGGTCTCTCTCAGGCTGTATCAGTCTGTGTGCATTCCTTCACCTCTCTCACAAACCATGGCTATGTTTGAAAATGCCTAAGATGCAATGAAGATCATTTAAATTCACAGCAAATATCTCACCCTTGCAGGGTTTGCACAGGTGGTGAAGAGGGCACACCGGTCCTGCTCTGTGGCAGTGGTTGTAGCAATAACCTTGTTCCTTGGGCTAAATTTGAAAAGTTTAGGTCCTTCTTCAAGGGTCACTCACTGTATAGCACAGATGTATTACAGCCATGGCCTAGTACAGTAGTCATCACATGGCTTTCCAGAGCGCATTTTGAAAGAAGCCGAGGACATACATTTAAATGCCATTTGAGCAAGAAAACCCATTACCAGTTCTGAGTTGAGTATGAACACTCACACGCCCCTTAGAACTCACAGAAGCACACACTTTGACCCTCCCCATGCAGACACATTTTTAGCATGCCATCCAACAGAGGTTCTTGTGCAGACCCATTCAGACTGTAGAGCCACCTCACACACACCCACACCCACACCCATACTCATGCACTCTCACCTACACTCATGCATACACTGGCACAGTCTCGCTGGCTCCCACACATCCCATGTTCACACGCACAGCCTCTGCAGGAAGAGAGACACGGAGAGCCATCTTATTTTTGCACCTCACTCTGCCTCCAGATTTTGCTCCCTAAGGACTGAACCTAAAGTGTCTATTTAATAGATTCAATTACTCCAGACTCCTGAGACCTTCCAACTTGATTCTGATTGCTTAAAGGTGTCAGATAATTAGAATAAAGGCAGAAAGCAGCCTCAAATTCTTGAAGAGGAAGTCTTCTAGGCTCTAGTCAGCTGTTGATTGCAGCTTTGGGAGGGGTAATCTAGAGCAGGGGTCCCCAAGCCCCAGGCCACAGACCAGTAGTGGTCTGTGGCCTATTAAGAACCTGGCTACACAGCAAGAAGTTAGTGGCCGGCGAGAGAGTGAAGCTTCATCTGTATTTGCAGCCACTCCCCAGTGCTGGCATCACTGCCTCAGATCATCAGGAATTAGATTCCCTTGTGCCAAAAATGTTGGGGACTGCTGGTAGAGGGTGGGGCCAGCCTCTTGTGTCTCTTCAGGGCTCTGTCCATGGGTCCTGGGTCCTGAAGGTTAGAGGCCCTTAGGTAGTGCTTTCCCATGCTGCCTTGACCTCTAAGACAGGGACAAGTCCCTTTCTGCTGCCCTCCTGGGAGCCTGACAAGGCTGAAAACATAGGCCCAGGCAAAGTGTCCCAGTAGGCAAGCAACAGCCCAACTTTCCGCCCCTGTACCCCACTCCAGGGTGATTATTTTGTCTGCTCTCTGTCCTCAGTGACAGTGATAGCTCTTGGAAATTGAAAAATAATCAGAAGTCACAGCCTTCAGACAGTGTCAATGCTGTGCCAGACAGAGATGGATCTCATAGACCTCTCCTGCACTCCAGAAGCCTGGAGAGACAGGCTGCATGCATGTGCACTACGTGAACTATGATAGGCAAGAAGGAGGCTAAGGGCAAGAGCTCTGGACCCAGACCACTTGTGTGTGAATCCTAGCTTCACCACTGATCAGTTGTGCGACTTTGGGCAAGATCTTTGCCTTCTCTGTGCCGATTCTGCTGTAAATGGGTACGATAATAGCATCTACCTCCTAGGTTGGTTGTGAGGATGAAATGACTTACAGTATACAGATATACCTCACACAGGTCCCGATGCTCAGCAAATGCTCCAAATATCTTGGTTATCGCTTTTATAGTTAAAGGCAAGGCTGAAAGGCTGGGAGAGTCCTAGCTGGAGTCCTAGCTATGGGCTCAGGGCAGTATGATGGGGCCTTCCCTCAGCCCAGCTGGTTCTCACACTTGCTCCTACCCAGTCATGCAGTCATGACAGCCTACTTAGCACCAGAGAATCCCTGCATGGGCATTCTTCTGACATGGTTGGGGTGGGGGTGCAGGTGGGTGGGTGCTGCTGAATCCAGGGTACACATGGGAATACCTACATGTAATGTGGAGACTGCTCCTAAGTAGACGCCTCCCTGATCACCTAACTTCACTCTGCTTCCATACCCCAATCTCCTCCCCCGCCCCTGTGAATTCTCTGCCCTTCCTTCACCTCAACATCCCATGCCTTGCTTTAAAGTTTTAAAGTTGGTGGTGCTGGTCTCAGCCAGGACCTTCTCATCACTTGGAGACTTTAAGATGATCATTTCTGATAAGTTTTTGCTCCTTTTAAGTGTGGCTTTGGAGGACAGAGACCCTGGTTCCACTAGCGTTGGTGCTTCCTGTCTCTCCTGCCAGACTGACAGCTCCCTGAGAGCAGGACTCGGCCTGGCACCTGCCAAAGCCCTCCTGGATCTTTGAGCCCGGTTGGGTCTAGTAAATGTTTGACCGATTTGAATTACGTTCCTCGGACTGCAAATATATAGCACCAAGCTACTAGACAGGGCACCTTGGGATTTGGTGCCCAATCTGAATAGATATTCATTTATTATTCATATCCTTTTGCTTCTAAAATTGACTAGAGGTGGCCCAGACTCAATAAAAATGTTAAATTAGAAATAGAAAATTTAAGACTCCACATAGAAATAGCAAGTTGCCAAAATGCTAATCTTCCTTGGGTGAACTAGTCTTGCTGAGGGGAGCTTGCACTGGTTTCCTCCAGCTAGGGTGGCAGATGTGAGGGTCTCTCTCAGGCTGTATCAGTCTGTGTGCATTCCTTCACCTCTCTCACAAACCATGGCTATGTTTGAAAATGCCTAAGATGCAATGAAGATCATTTAAATTCACAGCAAATATCTCACCCTTGCAGGGTTTGCACAGGTGGTGAAGAGGGCACACCGGTCCTGCTCTGTGGCAGTGGTTGTAGCAATAACCTTGTTCCTTGGGCTAAATTTGAAAAGTTTAGGTCCTTCTTCAAGGGTCACTCACTGTATAGCACAGATGTATTACAGCCATGGCCTAGTACAGTAGTCGTCACATGGCTTTCCAGAGCGCATTTTGAAAGAAGCCGAGGGCATACATTTAAATGCCATTTGAGCAAGAAAACCCATTACCAGTTCTGAGTTGAGTATGAACACTCACACGCCCCTTAGAACTCACAGAAGCACACACTTTGACCCTCCCCATGCAGACACATTTTTAGCATGCCATCCAACAGAGGTTCTTGTGCAGACCCATTCAGACTGTAGAGCCACCTCACACACACCCACACCCACACCCATACTCATGCACTCTCACCTACACTCATGCATACACTGGCACAGTCTCGCTGGCTCCCACACATCCCATGTTCACACGCACAGCCTCTGCAGGAAGAGAGACACGGAGAGCCATCTTATTTTTGCACCTCACTCTGCCTCCAGATTTTGCTCCCTAAGGACTGAACCTAAAGTGTCTATTTAATAGATTCAATTACTCCAGACTCCTGAGACCTTCCAACTTGATTCTGATTGCT
Organism: Pteropus vampyrus; assembly: GCF_000151845.1. Classification (NCBI taxonomy): domain Eukaryota; kingdom Metazoa; phylum Chordata; class Mammalia; order Chiroptera; family Pteropodidae; genus Pteropus; species Pteropus vampyrus. The sequence goes on from NW_011889147.1 coordinate 295,753, forward strand.
TAAAGGTGTCAGATAATTAGAATAAAGGCAGAAAGCAGCCTCAAATTCTTGAAGAGGAAGTCTTCTAGGCTCTAGTCAGCTGTTGATTGCAGCTTTGGGAGGGGTAATCTAGAGCAGGGGTCCCCAAGCCCCAGGCCACAGACCAGTAGTGGTCTGTGGCCTATTAAGAACCTGGCTACACAGCAAGAAGTTAGTGGCCGGCGAGAGAGTGAAGCTTCATCTGTATTTGCAGCCACTCCCCAGTGCTGGCATCACTGCCTCAGATCATCAGGAATTAGATTCCCTTGTGCCAAAAATGTTGGGGACTGCTGGTAGAGGGTGGGGCCAGCCTCTTGTGTCTCTTCAGGGCTCTGTCCATGGGTCCTGGGTCCTGAAGGTTAGAGGCCCTTAGGTAGTGCTTTCCCATGCTGCCTTGACCTCTAAGACAGGGACAAGTCCCTTTCTGCTGCCCTCCTGGGAGCCTGACAAGGCTGAAAACATAGGCCCAGGCAAAGTGTCCCAGTAGGCAAGCAACAGCCCAACTTTCCGCCCCTGTACCCCACTCCAGGGTGATTATTTTGTCTGCTCTCTGTCCTCAGTGACAGTGATAGCTCTTGGAAATTGAAAAATAATCAGAAGTCACAGCCTTCAGACAGTGTCAATGCTGTGCCAGACAGAGATGGATCTCATAGACCTCTCCTGCACTCCAGAAGCCTGGAGAGACAGGCTGCATGCATGTGCACTACGTGAACTATGATAGGCAAGAAGGAGGCTAAGGGCAAGAGCTCTGGACCCAGACCACTTGTGTGTGAATCCTAGCTTCACCACTGATCAGTTGTGCGACTTTGGGCAAGATCTTTGCCTTCTCTGTGCCGATTCTGCTGTAAATGGGTACGATAATAGCATCTACCTCCTAGGTTGGTTGTGAGGATGAAATGACTTACAGTATACAGATATACCTCACACAGGTCCCGATGCTCAGCAAATGCTCCAAATATCTTGGTTATCGCTTTTATAGTTAAAGGCAAGGCTGAAAGGCTGGGAGAGTCCTAGCTGGAGTCCTAGCTATGGGCTCAGGGCAGTATGATGGGGCCTTCCCTCAGCCCAGCTGGTTCTCACACTTGCTCCTACCCAGTCATGCAGTCATGACAGCCTACTTAGCACCAGAGAATCCCTGCATGGGCATTCTTCTGACATGGTTGGGGTGGGGGTGCAGGTGGGTGGGTGCTGCTGAATCCAGGGTACACATGGGAATACCTACATGTAATGTGGAGACTGCTCCTAAGTAGACGCCTCCCTGATCACCTAACTTCACTCTGCTTCCATACCCCAATCTCCTCCCCCGCCCCTGTGAATTCTCTGCCCTTCCTTCACCTCAACATCCCATGCCTTGCTTTAAAGTTTTAAAGTTGGTGGTGCTGGTCTCAGCCAGGACCTTCTCATCACTTGGAGACTTTAAGATGATCATTTCTGATAAGTTTTTGCTCCTTTTAAGTGTGGCTTTGGAGGACAGAGACCCTGGTTCCATTACAGTTCCATCGGCTTCCTGGCTTTATGTTCTTGGGTATCTTAGCATTCTTAAGGCTTTATTCTCTTGGAACTAGAGATAAGTACTTGCCTCTTGAGGCTATTGTGGAGATTAAATAATATAACTTTATAAAGGCCGGGAATGTAGTAGACAGTAAATGTTATCCTTCCCCTCGATTGCTATAGCTTAGACGGGAGGGAGTTCTCTGCTGTGAGGAATCACCTCCTTTACTAAAACCGA
>NW_011889147.1:298619-301374 GCF_000151845.1 Pteropus vampyrus
GGGGGCGCGGGGCACCTATTCTCTCCCCATCTAGCCCAACACCGGGGCCGTGGGGTTGGAGACACTGGTCCTTCCTACCCCAACTTTGGGGGCCCCTGTGCGCTGAACCTGCCTGCCCTGCACCCCTTCATACCCGCCAGGGTTGCTGGAAGGGACCAGTGCCCTGGGCCTGCCTGGGCCTTTTTGGGTCTGGCAGCTTCGTGTGTCCACCTGGGGAGGGAGTGCACACTACTGTGAGCCCCCTCCTAGGCCCTGCACACCGAGTCACATGCCATTATAGCAGTGCACACACCCGTAATCTGCAGGCATGCACCCACAGGACGTCGGTGCACTGGGTCAAAGATGCTCCTGCTGGTTGGTTCACACTCTCAGAGCGAGAATTCCTGGAGACAGTTATTCTGAACCAAGTGCACAGGCAGCTCACATACACATGCACCGTGTATCTCTCCACACACGCATACACTCACACGAGTGCAGTGCTACATATCTGCACACATACACATCCTGTATTTGGAGACTACCTGACACCTGCTACCCACTCACAAGTACTACTCATGTCTTTCAGATACTCAGAAATACACTTGCTAACAGTTGGACACTCACAATACCTTGAATTGCCTTTACATGCACAAGAGCACTCAACAACCCAGGCACACTGAGGGAAGCACCGCCACCCTGTGATCCCAGATGCTATGGTCTGTCCCAAGGACAACTGGGTTTTCTCACCTGCGGTGGGAGGTGGGAGGAGGGAAAGGGGTCCCTGGGGCTTCACACAGGTGCAAGCCTTTCCCCATCCACTCTGCCCCATTCTCTCCATTACCACTAGAAGGGAGCTTATTGCCATGGCAGCACAAGATCCTTGGCCACCCATTGGCTCCTTGGTTGCCATGGGCTACAGAGCTGTCTGGAGGCCTCCCAGAGAGGCATGTGTGTAAAAAGGGTCCCAGACTTCTAGGGTCCACTGTGTTCTTGCCCGCCCAAGTACACATGCCGGTGGGTGGTGGGAACAGACCTTCAAGACCTGCCTTGTAACTGCCTGCTCTCTGGAAGGGATCTGATTCGGGTCACTGATAGAGAATAATTCTGACAGCTCTTCTGTGAGTCTGTCCAGACAGCGTCCAAAATGGAAACCAGCTGAAACCGCCTGAGGCTTGTTAAAGCAGATCCTTCTGCAAACAAGCACCTGTCACTGTCCTGGAGATTCAGGGTTTCTCTTAAGAATTGTTGTTTCTAATTTTGGTTCCCTTTGGGCCTTCAGGGCTTCCCAGGTTAGAATTTGTGGGTGCCTTTCCCACCAACATACAAGTCACCATAGGGTTTCCTGCAGACATGTAGTCACACCTCAGAGTCTCACTTAGACCAGGGACTAAGTGAGGCTCTGAGGTATGACATCAGGGGACTGGGCTGACTCAAAAGAGCTGCCACCCCACACAGGGCATTTAGGCTAAGGGCACAGGTAGTTTCTGGAGTAGCCTGGCTTTCTTGACACATGTGAGCTGACCTTCTAGAAGATAGTACAGCTCTACAAAGTACTATTAACCTTTTCTTGCCACCTAGCAGAGGTGCCTGGATAGCTCCTGTGGGCTGATGGCCTCTGGTACTGTGGAAATACCTGTATGGGAAATACATGTGGCAGAGTGGTGGCCACTGACTTAAGAGGGAGAGAGAGAGGGAGCTGCACTGTGGCTGTGGATATGATGGCATGTCTAGGATCTGGCCGGCTGGAGGCCAGACCAGCTCATGGTTCAAGGAAGCTTCTCCCAGGAGCCAAGGACCAAAACAAGTTGTAGAGTGATCATATGGGTCTTAGAAAAATTTAGCCTCAGACTGGGGAGGGTCACGCCTGCCTCTGGGAAATGGGGACCTAGGGAGGTGGGTCGTCTCTGGGAAATGCTCTTTTCCAGCGAGTGCCTAGGGCAGTGGCATTGTGCAAAGAGTGATTTGGCACTTGCCCACCCAGGCCCAATTCTCCACCTCCATTCCTTTCTTGGGCCCACACTTTCCACCTGGAGTACAGCATCCTGCCACCCTGAAAGCCTAGCCCTACAGAGCAGTTTGATACTCGTGTGGCCCAGCCCCGCTTGCTGTCTTATTGCTCTGTCACTCTGCCAGGATCTCTTCTGCTTTGCTGGGGTCTTTCTGAGGATGCACTGAGCCTGGGAAAGCACTGGACCTGCGGTGTAGCCTTCCAGAATGGAGAAACCTGGGCTGAGAGGAGATGCACGTTGCCTCTTGCATTAACTGGGCTGCTTATTGCAGTCACAGCCATATGCCTTTCTGATCACAGAGAAAACTGGGGCAGGAGGCAGGCAAAGCAGTTTACTTGCAGATGAGGGGGATGGGCACGTGTGCACGTGCTTTGGCATGAGGTTTCGTTAATGTCACAGCATGTCAACTGGAATGTGTCATTTGGTTTGGGGGCGAGAGGTGAGTGGATTTCTTGTTAGCTCTGCTGGTTGGGGTTCTGCTCTCTCTCTGATGATGGTTGCACCTGCGTTCCCTGGGTCTGGCTCATTTTCTTTAAAGCAGTGACAGTTGCTGATAATCTTCTTAAGGGTAATTATGGCTCAGTTTATAATGATCATGGATTAATCTCACATTCTGATTTAGAAGGGAGCCATTTCATTTGTAAAGTTTAACAATTGGAATAATCTTTGCCTTTTTTCTATTACATCTAATTCCACTTCTGCCATTTTCTCTTCACCGGTGTTCTTGAGGAGTGTTAAATACCCCTAGTTAATGACCTTTTATGAGT
>NW_011889147.1:301424-307440 GCF_000151845.1 Pteropus vampyrus
TTTTTCTATTACATCTAATTCCACTTCTGCCATTTTCTCTTCACCGGTGTTCTTGAGGAGTGTTAAATACCCCTAGTTAATGACCTTTTATGAGTTGAAGGTAGAGCACTGAGAGGAAGGCCCGTACTGGGTGGGAGCAATGGCTGGCCCTGTCCTCAGTACTGTCTGCATGGTCCTGCAGCTGTTACCTGGTGTCTCCCTTACCAGGGCATGAACACCTGGAGAGCAGGGACCTTGTCTGGTACTTGGCTGGGTGCCTAGCAGGACCCAGCACAGACAAGATGCCGCTTGGAATCAAAGTGGCATCCCTGGGTAGTTCTTAGGCCCTCTTAGCCTTCCTGGCCCCACGCCAGGTCTTCAGCACACCTGAGGGATATAACGCTCTCCCTTCCCAGAGGGGCTTCCTGGAGTCTCTAGATCACAGAACAAGGATCTCAGGCTGGAAGGGCCCTTACAGGCCGTGGAGTCCTGCGTGAAAGCTTCTGTGCATCCCCACGTACAGCCTTCCGTGAGGTACTGGCTGTGGCCAGGAGAAAGGTCTCCCGGGGGGTGAGCCCGAGCATGTCTCTGGGTCCTCCTCCTCTTGGTCATTGTTAAGGTCCTCCCGTCATGCCCTTACCCTGCTTTCTGGGGAGCAGAATGACTACTGATTAAGCAAGACTCCTGACTCCTGCCGTTCTGCCTCTGGGGTAGCCTCAGAGGTGCCCTGGGTGCTACAGCCCACTGCTTCACCTGGTGACAGTGAAGAGGAGCAGAACTAGGTGAAAATCTCTCCACTCGTTCCCCAAGCTCCCTCAGGGTGTCGTCTTGTTGCTCTCTGCAGTTGAAGAAGCAGAGGAAACACAAGGTCGATAGAGGTGATTCAGGGACAGGGACCTGCGGATGCCCTCAGGCTGGTCTCTGCCCTCTCCCAGCACAGGTCCTGGAGCTGCAGGCAGTGTCCCAGATGTCGCCTGTCCAGCACCAAGCAGAGCGAGACTGTCCTGTTGCAGCTTTTGAGCCCTCCCCCATCCTCATGGGATGGCTTTGACTCACTGACTACTCACCTCAAAGGTCTCTGTAAATGAAACCCCAAAGTCCGCCCTCAGGCTGATGGCAAGCCCTGTCACCTCTATCTTGCCTGCATGGGTGGGCAAGACCTGGGTGTTGAGACCCACTAAGACTTTGACCTTCTCCTGTTAGGTTTCCACTTGTGACATTCTTTGCTTACTTTCCGAAGCCTTGTAATTCCTACTGTCAGAGTGAACAGTTAGTGTCTCTTCTACTTTGTCTTACTTGTAAGTCTGCTGAGAGGCCCGCCTTGTCTTCAGGTCATCAGTAAACACGCTAACCAAGAGAAGCACGATACTAAAGACCTTCTTTGACTGTGGCATGATCCATTGTTGCAAAAACCTTTGAATATTTGTCTAATTGGACTAGCTTTCCACTTACATTGCCTCATCTTGCTCACAAGTTATCATCTCTGGTCTCTGCAGTTCCTTGTGGAAGCCTGGCTGTCCTGTCCTCCCATTTCTTCCAGTAGGCCTGAGGACATGTGCCCCGACTTGCTGGGAACTTGGGCTTGCTCCTAGTGGTCACTAACTCTCCCTCCCCCAGCTGTTCAGTTAACCCCGTCCACAGTCTTATGTTGACTCACTGATCGGCAGACTATAATTTCTTCCCCTATCTGAACATAAGGCTGCATCTGCATACTTCCAGCCTTTCAGCGACTCCCCTCCTTTTTGTTCTTTTGTTCTCTATGGCTCATGATTGCCTTTTGCATGGCCTGCGTCACGTGCTTTAAGAGAGTGAGGTGGGGGATTGAGTCTGAGGTATCTTCCCCAGCAGTTCTGAATTACCAGAGCGGGGAGGGTATCTTGCCTTGGGCACGGGGTTGCAACCAGGCACCCTGGGTGGTCTTTCCTCCCCTGACAGCCTACTTTTCTGATTTCCTGGGTCCAGTAGGGGCAGCTTCCACCATGACTGAGGAGAAACAATGAGGGCAGGAAGCGAGAGGGCAAAGTGGGCATGGAAAGTGGGTCTGTCCATAGGTTGGCCTGGCCCCCACGCTCTGGTCAGCTCAGGTGGATTAGCTGGAGCATGTAGGGTGGGTCTAAGAAGTACTTGTGTGTGTTGGGGGTGGGGACCAACTTCTTAAATATGTTAGCTGTGTCTGGCTTTTTCAGCCCACGGGAGAGGTGCCCTTGCCTCCTTTGTTGTCGAGTGTGGTTCACTCACTCCTCAGATACCTGTTTGCTCCTCAGGGGAAGCAAGGGGATGCGGAGGGGCTGTCTTCCTGGGAGGTAAAAGGGCCACCTCGTTGGTCCTGGGCAGAGTGGATGGATTGGTGGACACAGCAGACCAGGTTTCTCTGACTCTCATGAGCCAGTGGCCGGTGCTTTCCTGGGCCTCTCTGGTCCAGCCCTCAGCAGGAGGTGATTATAATGAAGAAGCCACCAGGGTCAGCTGGAAGACCCATCCATCAGTGCCCTGTCTGCCGTCCGAGTCTCCTGGCGGGGCTGCAGCTGGCAGCCTGGGCTTGGCAGTGGTTCCATAATTGGAGCGCGAGTCATTAAAAAGCCATTACTGTCTCCTTTCATGGTTATCGTTTCAAGCTGCCTAGGATAGTGCCCATTAGAAAGAGGCAGGCCGGGTGTATTGGTGAGAAAGGAAGATGCCTAGGAAAGGTGCTGGAGTGGGAGATGAGAAGGCAGGGCCATCTGGTGGGGGGTGGGGGTGGCGGGGAGAGCGGCTGGGCCTGCTGAGGAGGTAAGAGGAGCTTCGGTTCTCTCCTTGGAGACAGCCATCGTCGTTGTCATTGTTCTCCAATACCCGCAGCTGTTTGCAGGAGATTCTTTGTTACTCACCAGGCATAGATGCTGTGTGATCCAGACACATTGTTGTCAGGCAGAAACACCCACCCAGTGCAAGCTTATCCCTGCTAGGTGACTGTGGTCCACCTCAGACCTTTGCGGCTCTCATAGAAACACCGTGCTGTGCCAGGAACCTGCTTTACTCCATTGCGGTGCCCGTTCTTGGAGCCCCCTCGTTTAGGTGGATTCCTGTTGGCCTCCTGGGTGGTCTTGATCAGCCAGGCAATGTTCTTATTCATCAAGCACATGCTGCCGCCCCCAGCCCTGTGCCGTTCCTCCTGCTGCTCCACCGTGGTGGAAAGAGGTGGTGGACGGCTCTCTAGGCACTCCCAGGATATCTGAGTTTCTGGAATTCCTTAGAAGCCCAGCCTTTGTATTCATCCATTTCTCTCTGAAAGCTGGTGGTTAAGTCTATTCTACCTATAATCTTAGCTGGGGACCAGCATTATTAAAGCTTGCAGCTCTTTAACCCCCGTAAGGGAATGCAGGTGGGGACAGAGGAAGAGAAAGTAATGTTTTCATGGAAAACAGCCTCCTTCCCCCCGGGCATAACTTGTGTGGAAAGCCCATGGCAGTGGGGCGGTGGCCTGTGGTAGGAAACCACCCCCTCCACGCCCCCTGTGCACAGATAAAGACATTATGGGAACACTGGGCAGTGAGGCCACTGGCTGGAACCACCTCTTGTCAGTCAAGCATCGAGCAGCTGCTGTGACCCAGCAGTTCCAGAGATGACTTTGCTAATGTGAGCTTATGTCTCAGCCGGATGTCCCCTTTTCTAAATGACCCATGCACTATGGATATTATCTTTTTTCTGCTCAGCCAAGCCTGGTGCCAGGGATGACCCAGGTGACTGCCCCTGGCCCTGCCCTCTGAAAGTGCAGGTGGCTTGCATCATCCCCAAAAGCCATGAAATGGCCTCTCCTGCTGGCATGAAGGGGAGCCAGTACTACTGTCTTGCAGAGGTGACACATGCTCCTGTGGCCAGGCCACCAGCAAGCACATGACTGAGATTACAGGCTGCCCTGTGCGTGCCTAGGCACAGAGTTTGGCAAGGAGAACACAGTTAGATCTGAGGCCCCGTCGCTCCTGTCAGGTGCCACACGGAGCCCAGGTTGCAGTTTCCATCTGGATCCTGGCAATCTTGAATGAGTATGCGCTGCTCACACAGCAGGCCGCGGTGGACAGTGGTGTTTGGGACTGACCCTTCGAAGTCAGCAGATGTGTGAGCAGATGCTTTGCCCTTGTGTTGTTCAGTCAGGCCATTGGCTTCGGGAGGAAGAGCTGTAGTCTCCCAGACCTAGTAGAGCCCTTGGCATCCTGCCCACTCTGGTACTTACCCCTTTCTTCAGAAGTCCTGCTGCCACTCTCCAGCCTGTGGTGCATGCCTTCTGTGATGGGACACTTTGACCAGGCCCATCAGCTTGAGTTTTCAGGAGCTGGTTCCCTGTTCCCTGGTCCACGGGGAGTCCCAGTACAGCTGTGTACTCTTAGGCAGGTGGGAAATTTTAGGAAGACTGAGGTCTGACTTAGAAGCATGTGTAATGGGTAGTGTTTTCTACTGTGCTCTGGCAGCGGAGGGTTTGGGGAATGAGGCTGTTCTGTGCATGGCCCCAGATCATAGTTGGGGCTCCTCTGAGTGCAGAGCAGCCGGTGAGAATCAGGAAAGGCCTTCCAAGATGGCAAGCAGGAAAGATGGCTGCCACTTAGAAATATGCAGAATCCTCATCAGTTGTGTCCGGGCAAGTGGTGGTGGGCTGTCTGTGATCCATGAACTTCCAGCCACTCTTGGCTGGGTCCCTCAGCACACAGAGACATAAGTAATTTAGATGAGCTGAAGGGACATTTCAGGTCAGTGATTGTTCCAGCTAGAAGGGCTACTACTGCTCTCTGGAGGAGGTGGAAATGGCTTCACCTTGTCCTTGGGGTGATTTGACCTGATTTTTTCCCCTTCCACCGTGCTCACCTGCACACAAGCATGCCCACTTCTTACGCAGATATTTGCATGCATGTATATGCGGTATGTGCTTACCCAGGTAGATGCGCTCACACATTTAGACACCTCCCGGAGTGTGCACGTGCACGAGATACACTTACAGCCTTACACACAAACCCCATGTACTCAAATATGTCTGTGCCAGTACCCACACACAGGTCTGGTTCGGGGACAGGCTCCAGCATAACTGAGGGTCCCTAGAGCTCAGATCCTCAGGCTCCAACACCACCCCACACAGCTGTCCTGACCTTGGGTCTTATAGAATTTGGGCCTAGGTTTCATACATATGTCTTGGACTAGAAAGAAAGCGAAGTAGTTTGAGTTACCAGCTCCCTACTTGTTCTCTGCCTTCCTAGGAGGCCAGGTCAGTCTATGTGAGATGACGCTGCCTGTCCCAAGACCTTGGGGACTCAAGGATTTGATGCCCTGGTGCTGCTTGACACCATGTCTGTGGCCAGGGAAGGGCCCAGTGGCTGGTTGCTGGACCATGTGTTGATGTGCTGTGTCCACTCTGCAGACATCCCTACCCAGTCCTAGCCCTGCCCAGAGGGACTGGTTTGTCTCTTAGCCTTACTCTCCCAATTGAGGGGACCCTCAGCCTCACTGAACAGTGTCAGCACCTCCACTCAGCCACCTAGAAAGCCAGAAGTTTGCTTTGAACAGATGGGGAGAGGTCTGCCCCAGAGGACCCAGCCTCCTCTAGCGGGGATGGAAAGACGAGGGGAAGAGCTGCTGAGAGCTGAGAGGGAGCCGGAGGGAACAGTTCCCTGGTCTGAATTCTGGCCTTGGGCTTGGCTTATTGCCCAGTGCTTCTGGACAGGTTCCCCTGCAACTCAGTCAGGCTCTGCTCATGGGCCCAAGGGGAAAGTCTCCCGTACTCTTTAGGGCCAGGCTGATTGGGCAGTCTTGGGGTTGTAGGGCTCCCAGCAGGAGGTGGGCTCCCAGCAGGAGGTAAGCTCCCAGAATGTCAGAAATAAGGCTCAAGCCTTTCATCCCAGCTGGTTCCCAAGGAGTAGCTTCCCAGATAGTAGCCTTAACCCTTCTTCCCTCTCCCATGGCCAGCAGCCATGATGGGAGGGGTGTAAAGAACACAGATGTGCTGGGTGGGCTCTAAGCTGTATCTTGGCAGGTCATGGCAGGCCCTAAATACCCCTCTCTCCTTCTGCAGTGT
>NW_011889147.1:307490-309798 GCF_000151845.1 Pteropus vampyrus
GGGAGAGGTCTGCCCCAGAGGACCCAGCCTCCTCTAGCGGGGATGGAAAGACGAGGGGAAGAGCTGCTGAGAGCTGAGAGGGAGCCGGAGGGAACAGTTCCCTGGTCTGAATTCTGGCCTTGGGCTTGGCTTATTGCCCAGTGCTTCTGGACAGGTTCCCCTGCAACTCAGTCAGGCTCTGCTCATGGGCCCAAGGGGAAAGTCTCCCGTACTCTTTAGGGCCAGGCTGATTGGGCAGTCTTGGGGTTGTAGGGCTCCCAGCAGGAGGTGGGCTCCCAGCAGGAGGTAAGCTCCCAGAATGTCAGAAATAAGGCTCAAGCCTTTCATCCCAGCTGGTTCCCAAGGAGTAGCTTCCCAGATAGTAGCCTTAACCCTTCTTCCCTCTCCCATGGCCAGCAGCCATGATGGGAGGGGTGTAAAGAACACAGATGTGCTGGGTGGGCTCTAAGCTGTATCTTGGCAGGTCATGGCAGGCCCTAAATACCCCTCTCTCCTTCTGCAGTGTCTTAGATGATGAGGGCAGCAACCTGAGGCAGCAGAAGCTTGACCGGCAGGTGAGTAAGGCTGGGGCCAGAAAGAAGGGTGGTCAGCACATGCCATCCTGGCCAGAGTCTGGGCTGGCATCTCCAAGGGGAAAGCGAGAGGGCTGCGCCTTTCCTGGGGCGCTCCTGACTGGTGGGGAGAGGGAGCCAGAAACAGCTTTCTCTTCTACCAGCTCAGCATTAGCTCTGCCCAGGCCATGGGGCGTCTGCCAGGCAGGCCTCTGGGGTGACTGCAGTTGGAGGGCTGAGTGTGCTGTGATCCTGCTGGGGCAGCTACATTGGCTGAATTTTGCCTCCTTTTCCTGCAACCCAAGTCTTGGGGTACCAAGGACATGAGGCCTTGGCCTCAAGTGCGTTTTGGACCCCATTGTGACCCTTAGAAGTGAGCCGAGCAAGCAAGGTCATCTCTCCACTCCCTGTCCGGGAGCCCTCCCTGGGTAGAGGCCATGGGCAGCCCTCTCCAGCCCGCCCACCTCTGTGCCTGTCCGATGCCTCTGTAGCGGGCTCTGCTGGAGCAGAAGCAGAAGAAGAAGCGCCAGGAGCCCCTGATGGTGCAGGCCAATGCCGATGGGCGGCCCCGAAGCCGGCGGGCCCGGCAGTCAGAGGAACAGGCCCCGCTGGTGGAGTCCTACCTCAGCAGCAGTGGCAGCACCAGCTACCAAGGTATGTGTTGCCTTTGGGACAGCCAGCCTGGGAAGGGCCCTGTGCGGTAGCTCCACACCCTTTAGGGACTTCTTGCTGACCTGGTGGCGAGGGATCATCTGTCATGGTGTACCCAGGATGACTGGCTCCCAGCCCAGGCAGGCAGCTGAGTGGGGCGGGTGGAGGGCGGCTGGGACTTGAAGCCCTGGACTCCTGCATATGCTCAGGATGTTGGATCCTGGATCAGGTGCTGGGGCCAGAAACGGAAACTTTACGGACCTGGTCTCGGATCTGAATTTTTTTTACTGAGAGCAGGAGGCAGCTCCTAGGCGCAGAACGATCCATTCCCCACCATTGTCCTGACTCCTGAGAGGAATCCATCTTAACATCCCACACCAGCTAGTGTCTCCTGCAACAGATACCTATTGCTTCCTGTCCCTGGGCTCCCTGCACCCTCAGTCTACCTGGCTTCTGACCTCAGGTCCCTGCACAGAGCCGTGGTGACCAGCGACCTCCACCTCTCCCATCTCTGCACGCTCTGCTTCTCAGAAGAGCTCACTTGGCAGGGGATTCTCTGCAGCTCATCCTGGGAGTGTGGTGGTGGTGGTGGGGTGGCTCCATCACCTCCCTGAGCTTGGGTTCAGAGTACCCCAGACCTGGCAGAGGGTTGGTCTCTCTGATCCCAAAGGAAGGACTCAGACTCAGTCCCCACTGCCCGCTGCTGGCGGAGGTAATCCTGGTGGCTTCTCTGTCAGCTGGTGGCTCTAAGACAGTGGCAAGCATCTGGCTTTTGCAGTTGGTAGGAATCTTAGCAACCATGGTTCTCCCCTCCTTCTGCGGCTTCCTCAGGACCTGCAGCCTCCAGCCATCTTGAGCTACTGGTAGTTGCCTCACCTCAGAGCCGACTGCGGGGCCCTCCCCACACCCCTACCCCACAGCATCACAGGCTCCACTAACCCAGCCCTTAGCTTACTGGGTCCCCTTGTCTGTGCCTTGGAGGGCAAACCTAGTGCCCACTCCCGGCACAGCATACTGGACAGCTTGGTGCTCTGTGTGTGCCCTCATCCCACTGAGGAAGCCCATTCATGTCTAATAATAAAGGCTGTCTGAGGGCTTTTGCCAGA
>NW_011889147.1:309870-311040 GCF_000151845.1 Pteropus vampyrus
TGGCAAGCATCTGGCTTTTGCAGTTGGTAGGAATCTTAGCAACCATGGTTCTCCCCTCCTTCTGCGGCTTCCTCAGGACCTGCAGCCTCCAGCCACCTTGAGCTACTGGTAGTTGCCTCACCTCAGGGCCGACTGCGGGGCCCTCCCCACACCCCTACCCCACAGCATCACAGACTCCACTAACCCAGCCCTTAGCTTACTGGGTCCCCTTGTCTGTGCCTTGGAGGGCAAACCTAGTGCCCACTCCCGGCACAGTATACTGGACAGCTTGGTGCTCTGTGTGTGCCCTCATCCCACTGAGGAAGCCCATTCATGTCTAATAATAAAGGCTGTCTGAGGGCTTTTGCCAGAGCTAGGTCTTCTACCTGTGTTATCTCATTTCTCACAATAACTCATCCCCACATGATCGATAAGTAAATGGGCTTTGAAGAGGTCACCAACTTGCCCACCGGAATGAGGCTTTGCACCCTGTTAACCACCTCCCTGATAGAAAGCTGCATCATAGTAGTTCCCCTGTGTGGGCTTCAGTTCGGCATCCAAGGCCAGAGCTTGTATGTACTCTACCTGAGAGGGCCCTTCAGAGGAGGGGGACGGGGGCTTCAGCCCAGCACTACTGTCTTGGACATGCAGCCCCAGCTGCTCCATGCAGAACTGGCCCCTGACCCCACCCTCTCCTGGCAGCCTCCTCCTCACACTTCCCCTGTGAGCACCATCCCCAGCGTGGTGGTGGTGACCTGCAGAGAAGGCACCGGCCGTTGTGGGTCCTGTGGAGCCTTGGCCTGCCCTGTGGGCATCAGAGGCCAACATCTTGAGACTTGGAGAGAGTCCTGCAAGTCCCTCGCGTGTCATCATTTGGGCAGGCGTTTCTCGAGTGTCGAACTGTGCCAGGCCTGCAGAAATGACCAGAGTCTGAAGACAGTTTCTGCTCACGCCACGAGTAGTCACTACTAGTGGTCACTTGCTCACTTGTGACAGTGAGCAAATCACACTCTGTGGTCTGTTTCCTCCCCCAGTAAGTGAGGAAAATTCTTTGTCTTGGGGCTTTGAACAGTGAAGCAGCTATGGTATTCAGCCAAGGTCTAGTCAGCTGCATGCTAGTCCCTGCCGAGACTCCAAAGCAGGCTAGGCCATGCTGCTTCTCTGGGGATGCAGTCTTGCCCAGCTCTGAGG
>NW_011889147.1:311090-336686 GCF_000151845.1 Pteropus vampyrus
CATGATCGATAAGTAAATGGGCTTTGAAGAGGTCACCAACTTGCCCACCGGAATGAGGCTTTGCACCCTGTTAACCACCTCCCTGATAGAAAGCTCCATCATAGTAGTTCCCCTGTGTGGGCTTCAGTTCGGCATCCAAGGCCAGAGCCCAGGCCTGCAGAAATGACCAGAGTCTGAAGACAGTTTCTGCTCATGCCACGAGTAGTCACTACTAGTGGTCACTTGCTCACTTGTGACAGTGAGCAAATCATACTCTGTGGTCTGTTTCCTCCCCCAGTAAGTGAGGAAAATTCTTTGTCTTGGGGCTTTGAACAGTGAAGCAGCCATGGTATTCCAAGGTCTAGTCAGCTGCTTGCTAGTCCCTGGCGAGACTCCAAAGCAGGCTAGGCCATGCTGCTTCTCTGGGGATGCAGTCTTGCCCAGCTCTGAGGAGGCTGCTGTGCAGGTGGCTGGCTGACCTGGGGTTGGTGTTACCCAGAGCACCCCAACCCCACCTGCAGCATTAACTGCCTCCTCCTCTGCCTTCTGCCAGCTCTTGGTGTTACATACAAGGGGCTCATTCTCAGAGGAGGGTAAGAGATGTTGACAAAAACCAGAACTGGTGGTTTATCCTGGTAGTTTTTGACCTACTGGCCATACTCATTCATTACACACACACATATATATATGTATGTATGTGTGTGTGTGTGTGTGTGTGTGTGTATATATATATACACACACATACATATATACACATATGTTCATCCAGTTCTTAAATATTTACTGAGGGCCTACTTTGTGTCAGCTTCTGGATTAGAGGTTGGGGGTCCAGGGTGAGCACAAACAGGTATAGTCAGTCACTTTCTTTCGTGGACCTTATGGTCTAAGAGAAGAGAGTGTTAAACAGATTGTCACAGGTGTGCTTTGCAGAAAGAAGCCAGACTCTGTGCGTGAACGGTGGAGCGTCTGCGCCCAGACTGGGGGTCCGAGAAGGCTGCCTGGAGGAGCTGCAATCTGCCGAATGAGTGGGAGTTAGTGGGATGGCGTGGCAGTCATGAGGGCAGTCCAGGCAGTGGGACAGCTAGAACGAGGCCCCTGTGGCAGAAGGGAGTCTAGTGTATACAAGGCACTGAAAGAGCATGATGTGGCTGGGACTTGGGGGCGGGGGTATGGGGGGGCGACAGGAGGTGAGGAGTGTGCAGTTAAGCCAAGGGGAAGGAGATGGAGGAGCCAGACTTGCAGGAGAATGTTGGCCTTAAGAGCAATGAGAAACCATTCTGGGACTTTGAGCAGATTGGGATTCTGGCGTAGAAAATTCAGAGGCCATCCAGCTGTGACCCTTCCAAGATCTCTTGTTACTGTGTGCCGTTGCTTACGTCCTAGAATGACTCTCCTGCCTCATGGTGCTCTGGTGCCGCAGGCTCCTGTGGGCTCGTCCAGTAAGGGCCAGTGCAGGCTCCCCGGAGTGCTTGCCCGAGTTGTGGTCTCTTCCCAGAAATGGCAGCTTTTTCTGTCTTCATCACCATCTTTGATGGCCTGCGTTCTCCCAGACACTCTCCCTTCCTCTGCTCAGGCTCAATTGATTTGCTGGCCCAGAACTTGGACCGCTCTGCTTCTTGGGCGATCGTGACATGGGCCAGGCTTTAGACTTTATCACACTGGGCTAAGGGTACTGCCTCCTTCCAGTTCAACCTGCCCTGGGCACCTTTGTCTGGTAGAGCTGGGTGGTACAGAGGCCCTGGTGGGGGACCTAGGAAATATGCTGGGAAGTGTGTCCTTGTGGAGCTCTGGTCTCACCTAGTGCCCCTCTCTCTCTCTCTCTCTCTCTCTCCTCCCCTCCCGCCCCCTCCCCCCACTTGGCTCTGCTGAGCAGTTCAAGAGGCCGACTCACTTGCCAGTGTGCCGCTAGGAGCTGCCCGCCCAACAGCACCAGCCTCAGCCAAGAGAACGAAGGCAGCAGCTGCAGCAGGGGGCCAGGGCGGGGCCTCTAAGAAGGAGAAGAAGGGGAAGCACAAAGGTTGGCTCGCCGTCCCTACAGCCCTCCTCAGGAGGCCTGGCCCCTACTGTGGGGTTGGGGGAGGCTTATCCTCCAGACTTGGAGGTCAGGGACAGGGTGGGAGGCCTCGGTGAAGGAACCAAATGGCACTCAGGGCCCCACCTAGCAGGCGCACAGGCCTAGCTCATGGGGCCCCTAGGCTGGCCTGCAGGTGTGGGCAGGCCTTCCGTACCGCCAGGAAGTAAAGTCCAGCTCAGCTGTGGCCCAGGAAGCCCCTTTCCATGCTCAGCCTGAGCACCTTCTGCCTCTATCCTCACCCAGGACACTCCTTCCCGTAGGGCTCACTGCCTCCCAGGCAGCCTGCCCCATCCTTGTGCAGCCTCCCAGTCACCATGTGGCCTTTTGAGACTCTAGTCCCAATTCCACCCTCGGGGCCCACAGACCAGTCTATTTCCTCTGCTGCTCTCTCCCCAGAAAAAAAACCGCCTGAGCTCAAGGACAGTTATAGTGGCCCCGGCCCCAAGTCCTATTTCCCCTGCCTAGACACCCTGTTTCTTCAACCTTGTGCCTGGGCAGTGACCTCCAGGCCTCTGGTCATAGTTGGACAGTGGCCTCCAGGCCTCTGGTCATAGTTGGACAGTGACCTCCAGGCCTCTGGTCATAGCTGGACAGTGGAGTGTCAGGGTCCATAAGCTTCTGGCACTGTGCTGCATTTTGGACATAGCCCAACCAGGCAGGGTGGCTGCCACCTGTGTGGGCCAGGCCTTGCTTCTGTTACTGAAGCTGTGGCAACTTGGGCAGGAGGGTTGACATTGGATGGGAGATCCTCCACTTGGGAAGGCGAGTGTATGCCAGCCTCAGTCTTTTTCAAGGGGCTCCCTATGTTTTTAATGATGCGTGTGTTTACTGTATGTTTGTAGATGAGAGAGAGAGAGCGCATGAGAGAGAGATGGAGATGACCTTGGCTATGGTCTGGGTGGATCCTTGTACTCCATCTTGTTTTTCACTGTGCAGTTGGTTTCGTAGATGACTGCCATCTGCCTAGGGATGTGAGGCATTTCAAAGCAACCCTCGGCAACTAATTTGGGGCAAGAGCGGAGGAAATAAAGCCCATGTTCCCTCACAGCTCACCCATCGTTAAGAGGCCAACAGCAATCATTAGTTTTTTAAAAGTCAGTCTTGTAAATGCAGTTTTGCAGAGGGTCCACCCACTCATCCCTCACCCACTTCATGGACATCTGAAGATGCAGCTTCCCTCCCCCTCCCCACCCCCGTCGGGACTCAGGACTATCCGTGGCCTGCAGGCACCGGCGGGCCAGCAGCTCTGGCAGAAGACAAGTCTGAGGCCGGAGGCCCAGTGCAGATCCTGACTGTGGGCCAGTCGGACCACGCCCAGGACGCAGGGGAGACGGCAGCTGGTGGGGGCCCACGGCCCAGCGGGCAGGACCTCCGTGCCACGATGCAGAGGAAGGGTGAGCCCCGTTGGGGTCTAGCGACACCCCCAAAGCTCCATCCCAGGTTCTCAGATGCACCCTTCTCGGGGAGCATGGCCCTCCTGTGTCTGTTCCAGCCCCTCCCAGGCCCTAGTGGGGGGCACGCTTGAAGACCAATGAGAAACTTGGGCAGGGGCCTCTGATAAGACCAAGTTAAGGGAAAGAAGTGTGAACTAGGGTAAGTAGCCAGCCCACAGCGCAGCCCTGTCCCCTACCCATATCACCTGCCCCCGAGGGAGACCCAGGCTTGGGGACAGATTTCTTTTCCCTTTGGTTCCTTTGAAAATTCCTTTTGTAAAACGTTCCCTGTCTGCTAAGCTTGGGGTTGCAGGGCCAGGATGCTGAGCAGCAGGGCAGATCCTCCTAGGAACCCTGCTGCCCAGAGAGTTTCCCCACCAGGCGCCCTGCCCCAGGGAGCCCCTGCCACAGGGTGGCAGAACAAAGCCCTGCAGTGCCACACATTCTGGGAGATCAGATCAGGGACGGCTGTTGGGGCAACCTGAGGCTGGGAATGGCATTCCAGGTGGGGAAAAGCACACACAGGGCCGCGGGCAGGCCAGGGAGAGGAATTGGTGGGCCTGGTACTTCAGGCTAAGGAAGCTGCCTTTCCCCGGAAGCTTCTGTGGCCTGTTGGCCCGAGGCCAGAAATGGAGGCTCCTGGCACAAGGTCAGCTCAACTCAGGCCTCGCTACACAGGAGATGGGCACTGAGACTGCTAGAGAGGAGGGGCTCTGATGGAGGGACTGAGCTGAAGCTGGGGGAGGGGGGTGCACACCACTAGCATCGTGACCAGTCCCAGCATGCACCTGAGTGTCCTTGTGTATATCTGGATGTATGTGTGGGAGTGTGTGAATGCATGTGTGCACAGATGGCTCTGTGCATGTGTGCATGCAGGAACGGGTGACCTGGTGCCTGTGAGCAGGTGTCTGGGTGTGTCTCTTGTGACCACTCATCCC
Source organism: Pteropus vampyrus (assembly GCF_000151845.1). Taxonomy (NCBI): domain Eukaryota; kingdom Metazoa; phylum Chordata; class Mammalia; order Chiroptera; family Pteropodidae; genus Pteropus; species Pteropus vampyrus. The sequence continues at coordinate 315,515 of NW_011889147.1, forward strand.
TTCTTGCTCCTCTGCCTGGCCCAGGCATCTCCAGCAGCATGAGCTTTGATGAAGAAGAGGATGATGAGGACGAGAACAGCTCTAGCTCCTCCCAGTTAAACAGCAACACCCGTCCCAGCTCCGCAACTAGCAGGAAGTCCATCAGGGTGAGTGAGCGGCTTTTATTCCTGGCAGGAGGGTGGGTGTCAGTGTTCAGAGGGCTGGTCATCCAGGTTGGGGGCTGGGGGGAGTTGAGTGTGGAGAGATCTGGCGAGCGGCTTTCCTGGGCCAGGGGCTGGGCCCAAGGTGCCTGTCAAGAGTTCTGGCCTGGGCTCTTCTGCCCTCCCGCTCTGCCTCCTATTTTCTGCAGCCAGGCCAGGAGGGTGGGGGGAGCAGGAGTTAGGCAGGATGACCTCTGAGAACCTGCCCATATCCTCCATTTCCACCCCCAGGGACTACTTAGGTGAGGGACGGGGTGGGAAGCTAGTTGCCAACCCCAGGGCCAGGCCGGCCAGGTGGGCCAGACCCACCTCCAGGAACCCTGCCCTGTCTTTCACCACCACATCAAGGGGCAGTTCTGGATTCCAGAGCACCAGTTTCAGCTGGTCAGGGTCCCCAGGGCTCAGGCTCCTGTTCTGTCCCCGGTAGGAGGCAGCATCAGCCCCCAGCCCAACAGCCCCTGATCCTGCAGTGGATGTTGAGGTCCAGGATCTTGAGGAGTTCGCACTGAGGCCAGCCCCCCAGGGTATCACCATCAAGTGCCGCATCACACGGGACAAGAAGGGGATGGACCGGGGGATGTACCCCACCTACTTCCTACACCTGGATCGCGAGGATGGGAAGAAGGTGAGGTTGGCCTGGACGTGCACTTGCACCTGGGCAGGCTTCAGGTCCTGGGGCTGGAATGTAACTGAAAGCCTCAGATCCAACACTGGCCTTTCAGTTCCCCCAGAGACAGAAGCCCCCGTGCCTGGTCAGTGCATGCCTCTGTTAGCTGTGCGTACACATATGCACACTGAGCTGAAGCAAGGGAGAGTCACTCATGTGGGTGCAGGTGTGAGTGGCACTCACGATTGTGTGTGGACCAGAAACCAAGCCTGAAACGTGACCTTACTCTGCTCCCCAAGGTGTTCCTCCTGGCGGGAAGGAAGAGAAAGAAGAGTAAAACTTCCAATTACCTCATCTCTGTAGACCCAACAGACTTGTCTCGAGGAGGGGACAGCTACATCGGGAAACTGCGGTACCAGCACTCCCCCAGGAAGGGTGGGCAGGCTCTCTGGAAGGCATCTCTTGTCTCTGAAGGACGTCTAGGGCCAGGAGTTAGATCCTCTTCCAGGATTCTCTCTGTCCACCTGGTCCAACCACAGGCTTAGGTCTGTGCCAGCCTAGAACCAGACTTGGAGATGGGCCTCTTACACCCCACCCTAAGCTGATCCCAGCCAGGTGGAGCACAGGCCCACTGACAGGGACGGATCAGACCCTAGGATATCACTGATGATAGAGGCCACCATGGAAGAGCTGCCTTGGCGCCATGGTCAGTGCCAAGGGGTAGGACTGAGAGTGAGTCCTTGAGGGAAGAGAGAACAACCCTGGGGTCGAGGGAAAGCTATGAGCTAGCCTTGGTGGGAGGAGGGTTTGCTGAGGAATAGAGTGCCAGATTTGGGGAGCATAAGTCAAGCTTAGAGGTAAGGAGCCAAAGCTGGAGAAGGGGCTGGACCAAGACTGAGGCTAGAGAGGACAGAGATCCATCTCCAGTCTCTGTGGTGTGCCGAGTCCCCTCTACAGTCTTGCCAGATGCTGTTCTGTTTGCTAACCTCCCATGAGACAAGCACTTCTGTTTCTCCAGGGAAACTTTCTGTGGGACCCTGATTTACCTCCCCAAATTTCCCTCACTGAACGGAGATGCTCTTTGATTCAACTCAGAGCAAGTCCAGGCCTTTTGCCCTCAAAGATGGGGATTCAGTGAGCAGTAGGTCTCCAGGTCTACTCCTGGCCTAGCCCAGGATGCTTTGCAGGCTCCTCATAGGACAGACTCTTTTGAGCTGTTTGCTACCCTGGGCCAGAGGGTACATGACCCTATACTGAGTGTGCCTGTCCTTCAGGTCCAACCTCATGGGCACTAAGTTCACCATTTATGACAATGGAGTCAACCCTCAGAAGGCATCATCCTCTACTTTGGAAAGTGGAACTTTGCGTCAGGAGCTGGCAGCTGTGTGCTACGTGAGTCCTGGGTTCCTGGGTTTCTGGTCTCCAAGTTAGACATGACACTCAGGACTTGCTGTCTGATCTGTGGGCCGTCCCATCTATCTTTGTGGGTCAACAAGACTGTGCAGAGGTAGGCTGCCCTCTGTGGCATGGCTCCTATCCCAGGCCCTCTCCTCTCTTCAGAGCTCAGACCACAGTTAGCCATCTGCCTTAAAGAGCTCTGGGAACCGGGCCTGACTCTATGCAGCCCAGCCCAGGAGCCTCCTGGAAAGGAGGCGGCAGGAGGCCTGGGTTGTTGTCAGTGTAACCCTTCAGCCTTCTCTCCAGCATCCTGCATGGACTACAAGGTCCTTTGCATAATCATCTCACTGAATGCTCAGACTAAAGCTCTGTCCTATTTTCTTTATTATGTAGATGAGGAAATTAAAGCATAGAGGTTGGGTTACTTGCAAATGTCCCACAGCTCATAAAAGACAAAACTGGAATATAAGTACAGGGGATTTCACTTCATTTTAAAATGAGAGATTGGTAGGTACCCCCATCAATTGGGCATGGGCATTTCACAGAGGCTAATTGGAAATCCATAGCTATTTAGTATGATCTTATGGTGCCACCTGCTGGTCAACTTTGGGGAGGCATCCCAAATCTCTTCAAATACTTAACCGAGCTTCAACTATGTTCCAGGTACTGTTTAGAGGCACTAAGGATGTAGTAATGAACAGAAGAGACATAAATTTATACTCTTATGGGACGTCAACCCTTAGTGGGAGAGACAAGCTATAAAACATAAAAATAAGCAAAATATGTGCCTGATAAGTGCAGAGAAGAAAAAAATAAAGTAGGGAGGAGGAATATGAAGTGTCCAGGTGTGTGTGAGCTTTTAGGAAGGATGGCAGGGAGGGTACCACTCTCACTGAGTTAGCACTTGGGTGAAGCCGAGAAAGAAGTGAATGATGTCTGGTATGGAGGGGGAACAGTAAGGAGGGCAGAATGAGTGATGAGGAGGAGGTAATGGGACCATATCTTATGAGGCCTTGCAGGTTGAGGTAAGACCTTCAGCTTTTACTCTGAGTGAACTAGGGAGAAAAAAATCTGACTTCACCACTCCTTGCTGTGTGGAGAGGAGATGACAGGGAGGAGGGGGAGAGGGCCAGGAATGGAAACAAGGAATCCACATTGTCTATTACTGTAATCTGTGAGAGGGAGTGATGGTGAAAAGTGACTGGATTCTGGATCTAATTTGAAGGTAGAACTGATAGCATTTGCTGATGGGTGAGAAGGTAGGGTGTATGAGAAAGTATGACCCCACGTAGTTTGCCTGAGCAAAGGAAGAACTGAGTTTGCTGTTAACTGAAGTGAGGACAACTGTGAAAGGAGCTAGTTTGGGCGGGATTCAGGAGCTAACTTTTAGACACATGTGATTATTATTATAATGCTTATTAGACATTCTAGTAGAGATGGTGAGAACTAGCTCATCATCAATTCCCTTTCTCCCAGTCTCTCTAATAGTAAGTAGTTCTCGGATGGTCACTGTTGAGTTCTCTCTTTACTTCCCAGGAGACAAACGTCTTAGGTTTTAAGGGCCCACGGAAGATGAGTGTGATTGTCCCAGGCATGAACATGGTTCACGAGAGAGTCTCTATCCGACCCCGCAATGTGAGTCTCTGCCCCACCCCAGTCCTTCCCCATCATCCCAACCTCCGCATGAGCTTCTGAGGGCAGATCTCCAGCTGGTGTGTCTGTGTGTAGGAGGCTCAGTGTGAGAAACTGTAGGGGTCTAGGAAAATCTAAGGACTCCCACCCCTGGGGCAGATCCCTCTTTGGGATGGTCAGAGTGCCAAGGCCTGGGCGTGGCTCAGGTGAGGCTGCTTTCCCAGGAGCATGAGACGCTGCTTGCACGCTGGCAGAATAAGAACACGGAGAGTATCATTGAGCTCCAAAACAAGACACCTGTCTGGAATGACGACACGCAGTCCTACGTACTCAACTTCCACGGGCGTGTTACACAGGCCTCCGTGAAGAACTTCCAGATCATCCATGGCAATGACCGTGAGTGTTCCTGCATTTTACTCATTCCTGTCCACATGAGAATCGGGCCATTAGCTCAGGGTTCGGTTCCCCTAGCCCTGCCCACGTAGGCCAGAGATTAAAGGCACGGGTTATATGGCTTAGATTAGATGTAAAGAACTTTCTAACCGTAACTGTGGCCTTGGAGGAAACCTCTTTGGAGCCCTGACCCTAGATAATGTGCACTCAGCAGAGCTTCAGGTGTGGAAATACTCTGTGAATGGACTACTTCTCTTTCTCCTGGTATTTGTACACATCTTTCTTTCTCCTTTGCCCTCTGCTCCTTCTTCCTGCCCTCCTCTCAAATGGTGTTTTACCTCCTTTGGGATTACCTTGGTATCACTGCTTCTTCCTTTCTCTTCCTTGTTGGGTTTTGGGTGTCTGTGCTTTCCCATCTCCGCCATCCTTACTCTGTCTCTGTGTCTGTCCACACTCGTTCCTGTCTCCAGCGGACTACATCGTGATGCAGTTTGGCCGTGTAGCAGAGGATGTGTTCACCATGGATTACAACTACCCGCTGTGTGCGCTGCAGGCCTTTGCCATTGCCCTGTCCAGCTTCGACAGCAAGCTGGCCTGCGAATAAAGGCCTCCTCATGCCCTTTGAGGTTGCCCAGCCCGGAGAGGAGCTGCCTGCCTGCCTGCGGAGACAGCCCTGCCTACCCTGTGTACATAGGCCTCCTGCCAGATGAACCTTTGGCTCTCAGTGGGCTCCCTGGCCTGGCCAGCCAGGAATTGGCACCTTTGCCTCCTCTGTTGAGGCAGAGGAGTGGGGTGTGTATGAAGGGACCAGAGTGAATTTCTGTGCCCTAAGATCAACACACACCCCCACTCTTGGTTTGGTATCCTGCTGCAGTCATGTTTGCCAAGCTGGGCAGCCTCTTCAGTTGGGAAGGCAGGATGAAGTGCAGAGGGAGAAAAGCACAATTCAGGGCTGCTGTGGCCTAGCCATCCATTCAGCCCAGGAGTCAGGTGACAACGGATCCCCAACAGTGAGGGGCACAGAAAGTGTGTGTAAGGCATGTCAACTTCATATAGTAAAGGGCTTGGTAGCCGAGCCTGGCCCTTAAAACTGCAGACAGTCCCCCAACTGCAGAAGGCCCCAGCCTAGCAGAGTTATAGGGGCTGGGGAAGAGTGAGTTGGCAGGACCTTGTCAGGACTGTAGGGGCCTGGCTGCTGGGAATTGGCTAGTGGCCTAGGGATCCAGCTCATTTGATTTCTCTAGGTTGTCTCTATGCGCAGAGGCAGCAGGAGGCCAGCCTCAAGGCTAGATGTCTTAGAGGATGGGGCCTGTAGGACACAGGCTCAGAATGGAGGTGTATGGAACAGACTCCCTGGATCAGGGATATCCTGGAAACCTTGTCAGCTGCCCCAGGAGCTCTCTGCTGACCAGTCCCCGCAAAACTCACCCCGGACACCAACCCCAGACTACACACAGGTAGGCATGCTGGGGCCCTTGCTAGTAAGCTGCAGGTGCGCGTGCCTGTGCTTCAGCTCTCACTACGGTTAGCCTAGATCGTGGTTGCTGAGGGCTTCTCTGTGTAGCTGTTCTTGGATAGAAATGGGACAGGGTGAGGAGAGCAGAGAATATTTTAGAACGATAAGAGACCAGAGGAGGCAGGACCCTTAGAGATCAATTAGTACAACTCTTGTCACTTTAGGTGAATCACTCAGAAAATGGAACGTGTCCTAGGTCACCTGGCAGGTTAGTGGCGGAATTTGGAACTTCATCTCACAAGATTTCTTTATTCCCACCATGCCCCAAGAAACTACTCTCTCTGGCTCTCTGGCTTTCCTGGGGCCCAGTCCACGTGCCCTCGCCCTTTTGCCTGATTCTAGAAACTTAGCAATGTCAGATGCCCAGTAAGCCGGCCTAGCAAGGCTACTGCCCATTTCTGTACTGGGTGTGACAGGTGGGGTGCTCATGTTCTGGGGCAGGGCCTGTTCTCTCCCTCCACTGCCATCCTTCTCCTTGGATGGTCCACTGCCATCCATCTACTACCTTGACGACTTGGGAACTCTCATCTGCCTTTTTGTCATTTACCCTGGCAGAGACTACTTGCCCTGATGGAGATCAGAAATCAGTGGTTAGCAAGCAGTTGTTCTTCACTTCAGAGTAGTAGACGTGCTTGGAAAGACTACCTAGAAACTGATTTCTTAAAAAATAAAAGTCATACTTCACACGTTAGTGAGGCTCTGTAGTGAAGTGAGGGAGTTGTTTTGACTTAAGTGGGGGGGAGTATGCTCTCATTTCTCCATAATCTAGGATTTCCCGTGTTGAGTGCTTAAAGCAAGGCATACTTGTTCCAGCATGGATCTGCCCACACCTAGGCATATGTTTCTGAGAGTCCCCTCCAGTGACCTAGTTTTTGTCAATGTGGTCTAGTTCTGGACAGCTCTTAACTTAGGGCCATTTTGAGGGCACCAGAACTTTTTGTGCTGGGGCTGGTTTACTTTCCAGGGAAATACTGTGGTGCCATCCTGCTGTCCATAGTTCCGGTTTGGCTCCTCCTTTTCTGACTTTGAGAAGGGAACTGCTGATATCTGGAATGATAGGCACTAGATGATTCTAAAGTCTGGTTAAGCTGTTTCTCTGGGTCTATGATTTTAAGGTAGAACAGGCTGGTTTTTGGATCCTCATGAGAGGGGAAATCCTGGTGACAAGAGTGGAAAAATCAGAAGCACAATGGCAAACTCCTGTTCCCTGCTTTCTCCTCTTATACACAGGAGAGGGGGTTGGCTGAATATTTTGGTAGGTCAGGAATGTGGGCTGAGCTTTCTAAGCCTGGCTGTGGAGAAGGATAGCTCAGCAACAAAACCCTCTGTTGGGCACTAAGTGACAAGCAAGAGCAGTTACGTCATCTGCTCGAGACCCAGCCTCACAGGGTTTGTTCTTATGACCCCATTTCTGGTGATGCTGGTTTTCCTTGACCTCTGGCCTCACAGCCATGGGCCCAAAGACTCAGAGCTGCCCGGGCCCCTGGAGACCACCTGGGCTCAGCCTCTCCCGTAGTAATTTCTTGCCTTTCGTACCCTTTATCCTAATAGTCCTTGGTTAGGCAGGGAATGAGCAGTCCCTAGGAGTGTTGGGCAGCTGGGATCTTAGGCAGCTCTTCCGTGACTGCTCTTGGCTCTGTAATTCCTTCTGGGGCTACATCCCAAAACCCTACAGCCCTCTGCCCCAAAACAGTTTGGCAGAGTGGTGACATTCACTTCAGCTCTTTTTTTCTTTCCTTTGGCTCCAAGGTGCTCTGTGTCTGTCTGCGTCTGTGTCTGTGTATTTGGGGAAAAGGGCAATCTGCAAATAATCATCTGAGGTTTCTTACGGTCATATTTCTAAGAATGAATAGGAAAGGAATAAGGATGTAGTGTACCTGTGGCTTTTGTTCATTCATTTCAATATTCTTTGATAAGAAAGTATACCTGGGAAAGTACCAGCTCTTTCCCCCAAGGTTCTGATTGGGAGGACACCATCTAAGAAAGCTGTTCGGTTCCCACATGCATGCTTTCAGATGAATTTGAACATATTCTAGTGAATGTGCCTTAATCACTACACTAGTTCAGAAGGAGCATGTAAGGTACAGACTCATGCCAGGGACAGGTGCTGGAAGCCAGGGAGTGTGACAGAAGAGAACCTTTGAAGCCCATCTCCTTTAGTGACAATAAGGGCAAGAAAATTGTAAAAGCGGAAGTTTTTGTTTTGTAAATGGGGCATTTACTTCTAAATTTGTCATTTATTTAAAGGCAGTTCTAAATTTAATAAGTGATGATTTCAAACTAAAAGGTCCATGCTTTCTTCACAGTGGGGTCTGCAGTGAGGGGAGATGCTGGGCTGGCCGCGTCCGTGGCTCTGTTACGCAAGCACAAATTCCATCTCCTAGACGGAGTCCCTGGGTTTTCCCTTACTGCAGTAACACCGGCCTTCCCCTCTCTGGAATGCCTCACCCCAGTCAAGATCTCCCTGTGACCTTAGGCTGCCAGGTGGCCCTCAGCACACCTTTTCAGATAGCTGAATGTCTGCCAGCACTGAGTGGGGCCTGACTCTTTGCACTCAGGGCCCAGACTTGGGACTCCACCCTGGGCCCCGGCTTGAACTGTAGCAGCTCCCAGGTACAGGCCAAAGTATGGGCTGTTGTTTGAGTTTATTAGTTGGTTATCTGTCCTTAATACCTACAGTTTGCAATGTTTTGTTATCAGGATATGGGGGAGAGAGAGAGCAGAAGTATTGGGACAGGTTTAGTTTTTGAATTTTCCAACCAAAGTGAGAGGCAAGTTGCTCTTACTGAAAGCATTCCTGTACTTAGTAGCTATGTAATTTCGAACAAACCATGTAATTTTTCTAGATCTGTTTTCTCATCTACAAAATGAGGTTGGACTGTCAAAGCTTGCACTTGGAGTCAGGGTGAATGAAAGTTGATCTTTGCTTTCATCACTACCTTTTCTAGCTCATCACTGTGCCTTTTTTTCTTTCCTAAGAAAGATGTCACACCCATTTCCTCTTCTGTTCTACTGTCCCTCTCCCCTTTCCTCCATGAAGGTCCAGGCAGCGCTGGAAGTTAGGCTGAGATCCAGAGTTTACTAGAGAGTAACTTAAGAGTGGCTCAGAAAGGGAAGCCCAACTCTGGCCTCTTTAATCCTGTATTTGGTGACAAAGGGGACTTGGTTAGGGTGGGTGACACTTCTCTTGCTGGGAACATACATTTAGCCAGTTTTCATAATGCTTAGAAAATGTGTATGTCTATTTGCACAAGACTGTCTTTTCCTATTTTGGAGTGGTCAGACATTTTATTTTTGTTCAAAATTATCTGAAGTTTTAGATGAACTTGCAAAACTGCTTTTATTAAGTGACTTTTTGAATAAACTCTTTGGTATTCTGGAGCAAATGTATTTATTTATTGCTTTGTGCAATGACAAAGTTGGTATTTTCCCATGTTGACGTTATGTACGTTGTAGAACTTAAGTGTTTGTCTAAGTACAGACCATATATCAACAAATAAAACTTGAACTGTTTCAACACTACTGTGTACTTTTCTTTTCCTATAAAAGGAGAAAAAACATTTCTTACCTAAGTGTCTTTCTAAACCATTCATTTCTTATGTCCTAAGAGCCTCAGGTGAGGAGGGTGTTACCACCACCAAGGAGGCCGTAGCTTGTTTGTGAACACTGACACGGAATTACAACTGACCTCCCTCTGGCCTGTGCTCTTCAAGTTTAAGGATGGTCAGAACCACACACAGAGGCTGGGAAGGGCTGGAAGAATGGTGAGGACAGAAGGTACTTAAGTTAGAGTAATCCTCTGTGGGGTCAGCTGTGCCAACTAGAAGAATGGGCTGTTGCTTTCTAAAAGTATCCCCCGTGGGCCTGGTCCTTAGGAACAAAAATGGGGCCACAGAGCTGAAAAAGGCGGAAGGCCCCAAGGTAACATGAAGACTCAGCCACTTGAATCCTCTGGTCCTACCCGAAGCCTACCCTATTTAAACAGGACTTGGACATGCTTGGGAATTTTCTTTCTAGCCTGTTGCAGATCTGAAGCCAAGAGCGAGACTGTAGTTGTGGCTAGAAGCAGACATGAGAGCTAACAGTCTGATCCTAAGGGAGAAGGTCAAAACTAAAGTCACCCAGAGACTGCAGAATCCTGTGTGCTGGGCCACTCCGAGCAGTCAGGGTAGCCTTGGAGGGTGTCCAGTGTGATAGCATAGGACTTGATGAGTGATGATTCTGTAATGAGTACCTACCACATGCTACACCCTGGGACAGGTACTTTATAACCATATTTAATCCTAACAGCCTTGTAAAATGGATCTTATTCCAAATGCATAAATGAAGAAATTGCTGCTTGGAGAAGGGATGATATAAGAAAAAGGAGACATCTGTCCTCTTTTCTTTGTATAAAAAAATAAGGAAAGGTTAGGTACATTTTAGATCTGTATAAAAATGGTTAAGGAAAAGTCATGGGTACTTCATGGTTTTTTTTCCCTCAGTATTGCCGGAAAGCTGAAGTACTAGCTTTTTCTTTGGAATATAAACGGTCTGGGTTGAGAGAGAATTTAAGAGCATGGGGGTAATAAGTAGGGTTAGTTTATTTACTACCTCAGATTTGGATTTTTTAGGTGACCAAGAGCATTTCTGCCTAAACCATGGCCTATCTCCTTGCCTCTACGTCTTTGGGAAACAGCATATGCAGGGTATGACTAAAAAGGAGAGAGGTTTTTGTTAAGTGGCCGGGTTAAGGACAACTCTTCTAAATAACCATGGACCATATGCCCAGGATAGTCCTGGCGTAATTGCTAAAGCTCCCAAGTATCCCAATTTGGACTGTAAGTCGTTTGATCACCTCAGCCACAGAAGGTACAGAGAGTATGATTCTCTTAGGCCGTTTTTTCTAGAGACTAAAAGTATCTACTCATTTTTCTCCCTGGGCCTACATCACTGGTCTTGGAGCTAATGAGATGCTCTCCATGTGCCTCCTGTTATTACCAGGAACGAGGAGATCTCCTGGCTGGGTCACCTACCTGATTTACCAAGCATGGTCTCAGGTGATACAGTTGTTTTCTAGGCCAACTATCTGCCTCCAGAGATGTGACATGCTCTGCCACAGGGACCAAAGGCCAGTGCAGACCTAGTGCCCAGGGAGTGATGAAGTTCACAGCCCACACCAGTTCTGAGAGATGAAGACCATGAGGAAAGACATCAGGCACGACAATAAAAACCAGTCCCATGATTTTGGTTATCCTGGGTTGTATATATGTCACCCCTGAAGGATGAAATGATTCTGGATAATGCAGAAAAGACTGTCTAATCTGAAATTATTGAAAAGTACATTAAAATTTCTGAAATATAAATATATTCCTGCTATATAAACCAAAAAGAGCTAGGGCAGCAACCACCATCATGAGTTCTGGCAGGAACTATTTTCATGAACCAGTTTCCCCCGAAGATTAACATTTAAAATAAAGAGTTGGTTATGTGACACCTTCCATAGCAGCCTCATCAAAATACTTGAACATCCATATATTTTCACACCCCACTGCTTTCTCCACTACCACTCTTTCTACTAGGAATGTCTTCTCTTCCTTGTCTACCTGGAGAAGTTCTCAACGTGCTTCAAGACTCACCTCCTCTGTGAATTTTCTTGGAAGTACTTTGACAAAAAATCTCTCTGTGCTCCTGTAGATTTGGGTCCACATCTCAATTATAGCATGAAACCTTGTACAGTAAAAGTAAATTAGCTACCACTGATTGAGTGGTTACTATGAGATAGGACTAATGCTGTTTTACAGGCACTGATGATTTCATTAATCCTTATAACCATCCTGTGAGACTCCCTTGCATTAGAGATGAAAAAGCCATGGCTCAAGAGTTAAGGAGCTGACAAGATTCTAGTTAGAATAGGCAGGGATGTAATCATGACCGACATTTCTCTGTCTACAGAACTCACAATCTTGAGCCCTTTTAAAGTTTATAGTTCATTTTAAAAAATTGGATAAGGAAAGCTCCCACACTAAACTGAGCTTCTTAAAGGTAGGAACTGAGCATTCTGTTGCCACTGCCTAGCTCTGAGCAGTGTCTGCTACATGAATAAATGAATGAAAGAATAAGGTAGAAGGAAACATAGGCATTTCTAATAAGGGAATCATATCCTAAGGCAGAAATCTGAAACAGGGACCCAGGACTCAAAACAACCCCTTACGGTGAATGAAGAGAAATAACACAGAAAACGATTTATGGAAACAGCAAAGAGCACCTACATGATTTTTTACCTTTAGTGTTACATTATATCTAGATTTTAAGTACATTTTAGACAGCATTCGTTACAAGTGAACCAAATGTTTCACAAAGAACATGCAATATATTTTCTACAGAGCAGTCTTAAACTTTTCTCTGTAGTTCAATAACAAGAAATGTCTAGTAGTAGCTGACACATCTTAATAATGACTCTTTACCTTCTGACAATAGTCTGTATGCTTATATGTGTGATTTAAACTATTTTCCTGGCATCCTACTCGTGCCAGGAACAGTGGAACTCTAAAAGCCATATCTACCTATACATAATTTCTTAATTTTCAAGTCTTCCACATTTCATGGCTGGGAATGTCCTCAGGAATTTGTCCTTTTTAAACTCTCAGGTCTTACAGGTAAACTGTGAACTCACCCATCCTTACTAGACAGAATACATAGGTGTCATTTTGTCTCAAAAAGACACATGACAGATGGTATCTTAGAGATTAAGCCTGCAGTTTGGTCAAAATCCTCCCAGTTCTAACCTAACCCCTCCTACTTTCCCCAGGAGAGAGAAGGCCCAGATATCCAAATACAAACAGACCAATGGTCTCTTCTCTTGGGCACTGCTACAATGGTTCTCTGCAGCACACTCTGCAACTTCCCTGCTGGGCTGGCAACTGTCTACAGGCTCAGTCCTCACTTCTGTTTCAATCCATGTGGTTGTGACAACAAATTTCCCAGAGGGCTCAACATTCAGAAACAGCTTCTAGGCAAGGACTGTCCATAAATGCGTGGGTTCTCACCCCATCACTGGCTCCCTGGTCTTCTGAGCATCTCATGGTAGGCTTTCCTGCAGCCTCAGCAGCTTCAAACCTTGGCTCTACAGGGCAAGGACTAAAGTCTATCTAAAGCTTCCTCTAGCCACTGAAGATCAGAGGTACAAAGATGCTTCTGGGTTTGGCAGTTGTTAGGAAGACCAGGGATAAAGGAAGCTAGAGATCCAGGCAATATCAGAGCAAACAGTCCCCCTACAGGCCTCTGGGTTCGTTTTCAGGTTAGTGGGAGTCTTCTCCTCCTCTAGAGAAAAAGGGTATCTGAGGCAGCATCAGCACTCCTAAAAAGGCCCTCGTGAGGAAGGAGCTTCAGCTCACATGGCAGAATCCTACCTTGCTCTGGTCCCTTCATCCCCACAAAATGTTCTCTTTGTGAACCCAGGGGACCACTAACCTGCTCAAGGCCCAGAGAATAAGGCATCTTGGACTCTGAAATCTTCACTCTTGCAACCTTAAGTCCTCTTCATGTGTAAGCTGATGTTCAATCACAGGTAAACCATCTGTCACACCTAGCACAAAGAGTCGGACCTCTGCCCTTGGGTGGTCCCATCTGTAATTACGAAAGATCATTTACTCAGTGGATCAACTCTCTGATGGAGGAAAGGCAGGAAGAGTGAAGCTATCGTGTGTTCCTACTACTCTCTCTGATGTTTTACAAGGTGACAGGTGTGTGAGCACCAGGAAGGATACACAATATCCACAGTAGTGACCTGACTGGCTATGATAATTAAACAAAGAGAATGAAGTACAGGGCACAGGGCCAAGGATGAAATCTGAGAGATGAGACAAAGGTCGCCTTGGGACTAAAGTAATGGATACTTCACCAAACTGGATGTTTTCACTCTAAACTCTGGGGGTTCCGCTTCCTCAATGTGCCACCTGTATATGCTTTGTCAGCACGAATGCCCAGGCCCTCATCTCTGAAGTCCTGGGGCCACACTTCTTTGGTGGTTTCCTCCTGCTCACTGTAACTGTCTGCACTGAATCCGGCATTCTCTGCCAAGACAGCAGGATCCTCTTCTTCATGAAGACAGCAGGAACATGTTTCTGGCTTTGAGTCGCATGAGGTAACAGAATTATCTTCCTGGGCTCTGGGGTCAGCAGGCATTTCCCAACCCAAACGGTCAGATTCTTCTTCTTCTAGCATTCCCATTCTTTCAGCTATTTCTTCAGCAGAGGGCTCTTTTGGGTCCAGGTAATCCACTAGGATTGTTTCTTGCCTATGCTTGATGCAATCTGAAAGGTCATAAATTGGATAAGTCTCTTCAGGGTAACCTAGAGAGAAAAGTAGCACAAAGTCTTACAAAGAATGTCTCTTCAAAATAAAGTGTCAGGCTCAAAAAGGCTTTTCAGGCAGCAGCCATCCCATCCCAATAAATCCATTCAAGAAATCTCAGATGACTAACAGTTCTAAAAGTTTCACCTGAGTAAATTCTTAGAGGTCTGGCTGACTGTCCCAAGTGCACTTTGAAATACAAACCAATTCAGATGAAAATCTCTTCTTAAGTACAGGGTGCTTGGGGCAGAGTGTAAGTCTCACACCTCCTGCTTTTGTACTAGTGATGAAGATCAAACAAATAACATGAGCCTTTAGTTAAAAAAAAAAAAAAAAAAAGTACCAAATACCAGATGGAGAGAGCATAGCTCAAGGCTAATGTTTATAATTTTTATTTGGAACCATTTCGAAATCTTCCTGGAGATGGGGGGTAGGGTTGGGGGAAAGGAATGCTAAGCTCTTTGAAAAAATACACCAGGAAACCTTCTACTAATCAAAACAATAGAAATGGCTTGCAAGTGTCAGAAACAGAGAGCGCTGTAGCAAGACATGCCCAAGATCCCCAAGGACAAGCACTGCATCTTCAGAAGACAGGATTCTCATTGTTGGCTTCTTCGTCTTCACAAAATGAACAAAAGAAAACAACCAACTGGTAAACAAAGTGACTAACACTGGTACTGAATCCCAGCTATGATAATGAGAAAAAAGAAAATATTGCCAAATTAAAGACCGAAATGAAATAAATCTGTGTCAGCCAAGCCAGGCCTGAGCAGCAGATGGGCTGTGCTGGAGCTCATACGCCAATGCTGGCAACAGCAGCCGTGCTCATTACACAATGTGGAAAGCTGGAGAATTCAAAATCCATTTGTGCATTATGATAATCGACAAATTCAACACTAATGTAAACCACTTTTGCCTACAAATTCTGAAAAGCAGGGGTATTTTTTGGAGCAGTGTAGAGTGCGGAGAGATTTTTACAACACTATTGTTTTTTTCTGACTATAAGTCAGACAGACACATTGTAGAAAATTTGAAAAATACAAGTTTTAAAAAGAAAAATCATCTAAGATGTCACCACTGATAATTTGTTGTATTTATTCTGACCTTTTTATTATATATAAGCATATATACATACTTTTTTTAATAAAGAATGGTACTGTATATAAATGTTGTACTCTTACTTTTTCAGTCAACATTACATCATAAGCAGATTTCTCCATGTCATTAGGCATTTTAAAGTTGGCTGTAAAACATCCCATCATAGTTACATAATTGATATGATTTACCATGCCTTTTCTGTAAGACATTTAGAGTCTTTCCAATTTTCCCTTGTAAGTAACATAGCAGTTAAGATCTCTGAATATAAATCCATGACTACTTTCCTACTTCTTTAAGATACATTTCTAGAAATATGAAAACTAGACCAAAGGGAATGGACATTTTAAAAGCCTTTTTTACACTCTGCCAAATTACTTTCCAGAAGAATGGTATAAATTTTTAGTCCTACCAGTGATGTAAAAAACTGTCCTCACCATCACTGACAGCAGTATGTTAAGGATCTTGCCAATGCAGTCTTTATTTCTATGTTTAACTTACCGTGGATGGAATGCTAGGTAAATGGAGCTTAGCTACCCAAGGCCCTTACCACTTCCTCTGTCAATGGCAGGGGTTGGGGAAGCTTACTTGCTACTTAGCTACCAGCCACTGAATACTTAAATCCATTTTCTGGCGTGTTCCTATCTTCCCACACCAAAAATAAAGCTTACCTTTGGAATTCCATGGCTATCTAATCTTCTTTTGTTTAAGGTGGGGAAGCTTGCTGAGGAAAATCAAATAGTGACACACAACTGCTGAGGTAGCCCGTATCAGCCAACATTACTGGCTACTCAAGAACTTCATTAAAAATATGAGCAAGCAACAAAAACTCACTGGTCCTAGGAGGAAATCAGTTCAAAACAGGGAAACCAAACTAAGCAAACCATGTAAAGAGTCCCTAAAAAACAGTCGATGCAGGAAACAGGAGTTAATGTCAGTCAACTTAAAATTGACATTCTCAGTAATATTCAGAAGGATATTATACTGATAAAACCAACCAAGCTTCAATATACAAAAGGAAGCAAATAGGAAATAAGAAAGAACTATTCGAAATACACAATTATAATTCCAAAAAACATTTAAACTTAATAGAGGGAGAAATAGCAGATTGAAATGGACCTGGTTAAAAAATTAGCATATCAGAAGTCCAAGTTAAGGAATTCTCCTAGGACAAAGATAAAAATGACCAAGAAATAGAAAGTGAGAAAAAAGCTGCATGGAAGACTGACCCAGGATATCCACTCAGAATTACTGGAATTCTAGAATTAGAAAGCAGATTAGGTTAAATGGAAACAACAACCAAAGAAATTATAAAAGAAAATATCTTTAAGCTGAAGAAAGACTCAAGTCTTCAGAGAGAAAAGACTCACTAAATGATAGGTAAAAAAAAAACTATGGAAAAACTTACATACTCAGATATACCAATGAACCTGGCAAATGAACCTGCCCAAATTCAAATTTTAAGTATAAAAAGAATACAAATTTCCACACACAAAACAAACTAAAAACGGGCTGCCTATTGTAAAAAAACAGACTAGGATAACATTTTTCATTTTCAACATTAAATGAAAGTAGAGAATGAAGTAATGTTTTCAGACTTATAAGGGAAAATGGTACAATCATATAATTTTACATCTAGCCAAACAATTATTTGCATAAAGGTAAGCGATATATATAGATATCCAAGTACTCAAAGTACATCACTCTATATTGGGGGGGATAATTAAGAATGTATTCTGATAAATACAAAAAATCAAAAACAAAAATTCACAAAAGATACTGTATACAAGAAAGTGGTAAACAATGAGTAAGAATTATCAATGTAAAATAAATAATTACTGATAATGTGGTTAGAAATTTAATGCCATTGTTAAAAAATCAGAAAAGGCTAATATCCTTAAAAATTAATATTACTTACAGCTGATTTCACAATACTTAAGAGGTAGCTAGAAAATAAATGTGATACAGATTTTACTGTCTTTGGGAACAGGATTATACATTGAACATTTGCAATTTGGAGGAAAAATGGAATTCTAATTTTCATTTCCTTGATTACCAGTGAGACTGATATATTTTTTCATATATTTTGTAGCCAGTTGCATTTTTCTTTTGTGCACTGCTTGTATAGGAAGATATCACTATTTTCTTAATTAGTTATAGAACTTCTTATATATTAAAGGTTACTTTTCAGTCACATTTGTTACAAACATTTTTCCAGTTTAGTGTTGGCTTTTAAACTTTGAGGTATTCTCTGATCTATAGAAGGTAAAATTTTTACGTATTCAAGCTACATTATCTTTTTCCTTACAGTTCCTTGCGTTGCTTTTTAAAAAATTAATCTTTTATTTTGAGATAATTGTAGATTCACATGTAGTTATAAGAAATACAGAAATCCCATGTACCCTTTACACAATTTCTCTTGATGGTAACATCTTGCAAAGCTATACTACAGTATCACAATCAGGATATTAATATACAGAATATTTCTATCACCACAAGGATCCCTTATGTTGCCCTTTTATAACCACATTTTCTGCTATGGATATCCAATTGCTCCAGCACCATTTGTTAAAAAGGCTACCTTTCTGCCATTGAATTGTAAAAAAAAAATCAGTTGTGCATATCTGTATAGGTCTATTTCTGGGTTCTCTATTCTGTTTATCTGTGTGTCTATTCTTATACCGATACTACATGGTCTTGATTACTGTAGCTATAAAATAATACTTGGAATCAAGTAGAATGATTCCTCACACTTTTTCTTTTCCAAAATTGTTTAGCTATTCTATTACCTCTACCTCTCCATATACATTGTGGAGTAATCTTGTCTGCATTTACAAAAACTCTTGTTGAGGTTTTGATGGGGATTGTGTTAAATCTGTTCGTCAATTTGGGAAGAATAGATATTTGTACTAACTTGAGTCTTCCAGTCTATGGATACATGTCATCTCATTTATTTAGACCTTCTTTGACTTCTTTCATCAGTGTTACATAGTTTTCAGCCCACAAGTCCAGTTAAATTTACACCTAAGTGTTTCACTTTTTTTTGAATGATTAAAAATTAATTTTGATGTCAAATTTTTAATTTTCATGTCAATGTGTTCATTGTTTATACAGAATTACAAAAAGTTGATTTTTGTATGTTTGTCTTGTGTCCTACACCTTTGCTGAACTCGCTTATTAATTCTTGGAGTTTAATAGATTCCTCAGGGTTTTCCACATAGGTGATCATAGAATCTGCAAGTAGGGACAAGTTTGTTTCTTCCTTTTTAATCTGTATGGTTTTTCCCCTTTTATTTGCCTTACTGCACTACCTACAACATTCAGCACCATGCTGAATAAGAGAAGCCATCCTTGCCTGTTCCCAATGTTAGGGGAAAAGCATCCATCTTTCACCACTAAATATGTTATCTGTAGGTTTTTGTAGATTCTTTTTATCAAGTTGAGCAAATTATTCTCTATTCATATTTTTTTTCTGAGTTTTTTTATTATGAATTAATTCTGCATTGCTCTTATGCTTAAAAAGTCTTGTCTTGCTAAAAAGCCAGTATATAATTGCAACCATTTTTTCTAGTTTTTAAAGTTCCTCTCCTACATCCTTAACTATTTAGTATAGCAGGAATCATTCTGCTGTTCAATGTGTAAGCTCTTACTTCTGCTCTGGCAATAATAGAAGCATGGGGACTCTTCATATTAAATAACTAGAAAACCAAACAAAGCATAGGAAGAACCAATTTTCCAACATTTACATAACAGGTAGTGTAGCATGATCCCTGAGAAAAGGGAAACAGAGCCCAGTGGTCTTATTGTGTTGGAAAGACAGATTAAAGTTCAGGGAGGCCAGGGCAGCTAGAATTTACAGGGAAAAATATTGGAAAGAAAGGAGCTTCATAGAGATAGAGCTCCAGAGATCTTCAGAGGAAACTCTTCATTCTTTCAGCTGAGTTCTGATCTGTGCATACATGGGAAAAAACTACCCAAGGCCAAGAAAAGGACTACTAAACACGTTAGGCCTAAAAATTACTCAAGCTCACACATAGCTGGGAGTAGTTCATGATCCTAGTAGCCAGAGAGGAAAGACATTGTGGAGCATTAGATAGAGTCCTGAGAAGGGTACTGCCTTACAGAGGAGCTAAATTAACCACAGAGTAAAGGCTCCTCTGGACCCACCTTAATGAATCTTAAAAACAAGCCTTGATGCGGACCAGATGATTTCTGGTAACTTAACTGTGTGCCAGAAAAAGGTCTAACACTATTTAAAACACTAACACAACATCCAGCATCCAAGAGTGAAAATTTGCAATACTCTATCATCCAGTCAAAATTTACCAGGCATGCAAAATGGGCAGGAAATTAGGACTCATAACAAGGGAAAAAATAATCACTAGAAACACACCAAGAAATTATACAGATGATAAAATCAGCAGCCAGGACTGTTAAAGCTGCTATAAATATGCCTCATAATTTTCAGAAGACTAGGCTTCAGGTGGTAAGCATACAGTAGAGTATACAGATGTTGTATTACAAAGCTGTCCACCTGAAATTTATATAATGTTAATAACCAATGTTACCACAATAAATTTAAATAAAAAGGGCAAGAAAAATGAAAAATACATCAATGAGATTAAGAGCAGATTTATACTACGAAAGATTAATAAATTTGAAGACAAAGCAAGAAAAAATTATCCAAAATTAAGCATGGCAAGAAAAAGACTGAAAAAAAGAACAGATCATACATGACCTATATCAAAGGTCTAATATATGTGCAACTGGAGAAACCGGGAGAGAGATCATTAATGAAATAATGGTAGAAAAAAAAAAAAAACAAAAAACCAAAGTTCCAACCTGAAAAAACAAAAAAAAAAAGGCAAAATAAAAGGAAAAGAAACAAAACGAAAGAAAACGGAAAAAAAAAAAAACAAAGAAAAAAGAAAAAAAAAAACAAAGAAAACAAAAGGGAAGTCCTTAAAAAAAAATCAACAAAGTTGATACACATCTGGCCAGTCTGATAAGAAAAAAATTAGAGAAAGACCATATTAACAGTCAATATCAGGAACAGAACAGGGTATATCCCTACAGATCTTACATACATTAAATGGATAATAAGGGAATGTTATAAACAACTTTATACTAATAAATTTGACAATTAGGATGAAATACATAAATTCCCTGAAAGATACAACTATCAAAGCCTAGTCAAAAAGAAATAGATAACCTGAATAGCATTGTATCTGCTAAAAAAAAAAAATTCAATTCATAGTTACATAAGTCTTCCCACAAAAAAAACTCCAGGCCTAGATGGTATCAACTGGAGAGTTCCATCTAACATTTAAGGAAGAAATAATAGCAATTTTATACAAACTTTTCCACATAACAGAATGAAGAACATATCTCAATGCATTTTATGAGGCCAGCATTACCCTGAAATCAAAACCAAAGAGGTTACAGGAAAGGAAAACCACAGACCAATATCCCTCATAAACAAAGAAATGAAAAATCCTTAGCAAGTCTAATCTAGCCATATATATCATGACACAGTAGAATTTATCCCAGGAATGTAAAGTTATTTAAATGTTTAAAAATCAATGTAATTCACCATATATAACTGAGTAAGACAGAAAAATTACATGATCATCTCAGTTGATTAACAAAAATATCCCTCCATGATTAAAAACTCTCAGCAAAGTAAGACTAGAAGGAAGCTTCCTCAACCTGAAAAACAACATCCATTAAAAAACCAACGGCTCATATGTTAATAGAGAATGTGTGAGTGCTTTCCCCTTAAATATCAGAAAAGTAAGGATGTTTGCTCTCACCACTTCTATTTAGTATTGTGCTAGAGTTTCTAGCCAGTGCAATAGGGCAAGAAATAAAAAGACATAATATACATTGGAAAAGAAGACATAAAACTGTCTTCATTCACAATTTGATGGTCTGTGCAGAAAATTCTATGAAATTTAATCTTAAGAAATTTTTTTCAAAAGCTACTAGAACTAAGTA